>NC_073310.1:5654411-5929411 GCF_027595985.1 Sorex araneus | reverse complement strand
CCCTTGAATTCTCTCTGTAGCATGAGCGACTCGTGAACGTTTGCAGTTGGACGGACAACGCAAAGATATTGTCGGAGTCTCTACTTTTTGTATGCGTGAAATAACCACTGATCAGAAAAATGTGAGAACACGTCAAATATACTTACAGGGATGAACACAGTGGAATTTTCCAAAGCCAGCAAAATGTCGAGGGGGTGGAGAGATAGTACTGCAGAGAGGGCGCTTGCACCACACGCAGCTGACCCAGGTCTGATCCCTGGTACCCCATAGGGTTCCCTGGGCCCTGCTCAGAGTGATCCCTGAGCACAGAGCTGGGAGTAAGTCCTGAGCACCACACCAGATGTGGCCTCCCCAAAAAAACATGATTTTGAGGGTGTAAGTACACCAGTGCATGAATGCATATTTGACACTACTGTCAGGTAAGTGTGAGTTGCTAACAATCCATCACCTAACAATCTAAAGACACACACACACACACACACACACACACACACACACACACACACACACACACCCCTGTTAGATGGCAAGCTGGATTTTAAGCTCCTCTTCTTCGATGTCAATCCACATCTCTGCAGCAGAGGCGGATGCTTACAGCAGAGACATAAGGAATCGAGGTCTCACGGTGTCTCAGAAGTGGGGGCTCCCAAGCAGTGCTCAGGAGACCAAGGGTCCCATGCAACAATCGGTCGGCCAGGCCAGTCACTTCAAGCAAGGGCTTTAGGATGTGGTTCTGCCTGGGCCCTGTGTGGTCTGGGACACCCAGGCCACCCCAGAGGTGCTGGGAGCCCTTAGGGCTGTGCCTGGCAATGCTCGAGGGACCCTATGGTACCAGGAATTGAACCCACGTTGGGCAAGCTCTTGGCATGTGCCGTAAGCATGTGTCATTTCCTGGCCCTGAGCCAAGGGATCTTTCCACAATGGCTGGTGAGCCGCGTCATCAAGCGTGAGGCATGGAGAACAGAGCAGAAAGGAAACCCGTGCGTTGAGGTCCAAGAGCATGAGTGAGCCCATTTGCAGCAGGAGGGGCAGGCCCCACACATTTGCTTAACAGAGAAAGTTCCAGAATTATAGGTAGGGCCCAGGTGGTCCTGTCTTAGGGCAAGGTGGAACCAAGGACCACCACCTTGGGCGCTTACACAACAGACACCCACCGTCTCTCAGTGCAAGGTCCAGGTGGGGTTCTCCTGAGTACCAACGGGGAGTGGTCCTACCCCCCCCCCCACCCCCAGCATCCTTAGAGCAGCCCCCTGAAGCCAGAATCCCTGGGTGATATATTTAAGGGCAGCTCAGTGGCAGAGCATCTGCCTTACATGCACGAGGCCCTGGGTTTGATCCCTGGTACCCTCCCCACCCCACCCCACAAAAATATAATAATAATAATAACAATAATAATAATAAAAGAGTTTCTCTAGCCAATGGGGGACCCTTCACGGAGGATGGCTGCACTTGAGTATTTTCTCATTTTTAGAGCATGGGTTCCCCGAGGGGTGAGTGAGTGGCCGGGGGAGTCCATTAGGGAGACCTCAGAAGTCAGGCTCCCTGACGCCAAAGCCACAACACAGAGCTTAATGTCCCTTAATGTCCAGAAGGGTCAGTGCCGGCTGGGCATGGAGGACAGTTCACTGACCATTGAATTCCGAGTGTCCTCCACGGGCCGGCAGATAACTTGTTTTGACGTTCCCTGGGGCAGATCAAAGGCTTGGTTCGTGGCCACTGTCGGGCTGTGCTCCTGGGCAAATCATTCCCAATTAGAGAAAATGAAATCCCGGCTTCTTTGGTGAACCCAAGCCAGAAACCCAGTCTCTAATGACTTCTTTGAAAGGCTACAGAGAAGCAATTAAGTCGGTCTGAAGTCTCTGAGAGTTGTCCTTCGCCCTGTTGCAACCAACCGGCGTCCAAACCCCGTGGTCACATCCGACCCCGCAAATTGATGGCCGGGAACTGGGCGTCAGGAAATCAGCCGGCTAAAGCTTGCACAACCTGCCGTGAAAGATGTTCATGACAGCATTATTTACAAGGGGGTCCGGGGGGAAAAGAAGCAACGTTTAACAGAGAGGGTTGGCTGTCCAAAGCTACGGAAGTGCTTCTTGGAAGACAAGGGTCAAAGAGTGGCTTAAACATACATGGCAGAAAAATGACTGGTGACCACGTTTTAATGACAGGTTGTTAAATGACAAAGACAGGTTTAAAGTCAAACTGGGTTTTTAATGGGCACGGGGCGGGGAAGGGGGACACATCCGTGGTGCCCCCGGGGACCCTGGGGTGGTGTCTGGAATGTAACCACAGTCAACCACGTGAGAGAGGAGGGCCTGGACGCCTGTCCCATTTCTCTGGTCCTTTGGATTCTAAGCGTCTGCTCCCTCGATTCTAGAATGACTGCATGGCCATCGGCCAGGCCAGAGTCTCTCTCTGCGGCAAGCTCGGCTTGCGAGCAGGGGACCGAAGGTGACAGTCACACCCCCATCTTGTGCAGACAGCTATGGTCACGGCCTCACATCTAAGAAAAGAAGAGGGAAAATCAAACAGCCCTCCCTGTGCCTCCCACAGAGGCAGGGCGTGACACTGGGAACATGGGTGGTGGAGAATGGGCACTGGTGGAGGGATGGGTCCATTGTCTGACTGAAGCGTAATCACGGAAGTTTGTAAGTCTGTAACTGTGTCTCACGGTGATTCATTAAAAAATAAAATAAAAAATTTAAAAAAAAAACACAGCCCTTAGAAATGTCCCGATTCCTGCAACTCTCTCGAGATTTCATTCTGATTTCATACATAAATTTGGAACACAGTTACTCCCCCACAGGGCCAGAGGAAGGCACCCCATTTACAGTCTGTGTGATTTCTTAATTCAGCACCACCCCCACTTCCCTGGTTTCTTTGTAAATAAGGATTTGGGAGGGGAGGGAGGAGGGTGGAATGTAACTTAAAATTTTCCTGGTTGTTTTTTTTCTTTTTTTTTTGCTTTTTGGGTCACACCTGGTGATGCACAGGGGTTATTCCTGGCTCTGCACTCAGGAATCACCACTGGCGGTGCTCAGGGAACCATATGGGATGCTGGGATTTGAACCTGGGTCGGCCGCATGCAAGGCAAACGCCCTACCCGCTGTGCTATCTCTCCAGCCCCCCTGGTTGTTTCTTACTTGCACAGAACCAAGTCTTGCACTCTCGGGTCCAAGGACAGAGATCGTAGTTTAGGATCTGCTCGGAACCAACTTTTGCAGAAAAAGCTGGCAGAGTTCTGAGCTCGTTTGAGGTGGGTTCAGGGAGGAGTTAGGCTCTATGCTTACTGCTGACTTTTTTTTTTCCTTTTTGGGCCATACCCGGCGATGCACAGAGGTCACTCCTGGCTCTGCACTCAGGAATGACCCCTGGCGGTGCCCAGGGGACCCTATGGGATGCTGGGAATTGAACCCAGGTCGGCCTCATGCAAGGCAAACGCCCTACTCGCTGTGCTATCGCTCCAGCCCCTTACTGCTGAATTTAGGGTTTACCTGCTGTCCTCAAATGTGGTGGCCGACAATTCGATTTCCACACACAAAGCGCTTCTCTCCAGAGATGACCTTCGCCGTAGGAAAGGTGCCTGCACACAGCAGACGCTATGCGGATTGAATTTCTCCCCAGTGACTCTCGGAGGATTTGGGAGCTTATTGGAGGGAGAAAGAGCGAGGATCACAGGTTAATTCCTATAAAATGAGAAATCTCCATGCAAGAGATTCCTCGAATTCTCTCGACTGTTCAGCCGGATGATGGAAAACCCAGCCCCTGGCTTGTGTTAAGCAAGGAGCTCTCAACAGATTTGCTGGAGGCGTATTTTAAAGAAATAAATTACTTTCACCCCCCCATATCTTCATCGATAAAAAACGTGAAGAGCCAGAATTTGGAGGAACGTTTGTGCAAGAGGTTGAAAACAGGCTCTGGAAGTCAGATGGTTCCAAGTTCAAATCCCTCCTTGTCCACTCCCTAGGGCCGTGACCTCAGTGTCTCATAACTGCCCTCCTCTCCCCAGCCGCAGCGGTGACCTGGGGGTCCCCCGGAGCATTCAGGTCTGATGACCGTTCCCCCAAGTCAGTGGACAAAGGAACAGACTGGTAACTGTAGCACTGTCGTCCCATTGTTCATCGATTTGCTCGAGCGGGCACCAGTAACATCTCCATTGTGAGACTTGTTGTTACTGTTTTTGGCATATCAAATATGCCACGGGGAGCTTGCCAGGCTCTGCCGTGCGGGCAGGATAGTCTCGGTAGCTTGCCAGGCTCTCCAAGAGGGGCGGAAAAATTGAACCCGGGTCGGCCGCATGCAAGGCAAATGCCCTACCCACTGTGCGATCAGTGACTGTTTATTCAAATATGTCAGGATTACTAGAGAGAAATTGTGAGGGTCGGTGGCTGCAACTACACAATGGGGTTAAACATTAGCATAAGCAGCGAATAGATGTAAAGCCCCTCCTTCCGGGGGGAAGCTTCTAGGAAACCCACCCAGGACAGAATTCCACGGAGGTACCCAGCACTCTCGGTTCCTACTAGGACTGCCCAGGGTGTCGTTCCACCCCAGGGCATGTCGCTTCCTCCTCTCCTTCGCCGGCAACTCGTCTAAACAATCCCATTAAATTGACTTCGTCATGACAGTTCCGGTCATTTTGTATGAACACCGTCAGAGAGGTGTTCATCTATACTTGAGATTAAATTTTTTATTTTTAACTTTTTGGGTCACACCCGGTGATGCACAGGGGTTCCTCCTGACTCTGCACTCAGGAATTACCCCTGGCGGTGCTCAGGAGACCCTTTGGGATGCTGGGATTAGAACCCAGGTCGACCGTGTGCAAGGCAAACGCCCTCCCCGCTGTGCTATGGTTCCAGCCCCCCGAGGTTACACTTAAAGGGTGGCTTTTCCCGGGGGCAGCTCGCTGTATATCCCAGACCACAGTCCTCAGGCCAGGTCAGTTTTTCGTAATTCCATCACTCAGTCAAGTATAGAACATGGTGGAGGTGGTGTGTACGTATGCGTGTGTGTGTGCATGTGTGCGTGTGTGTGTGTGTGTGTCTGGAGTGGGGGGTCGCTCCTACAACATGGGTCTGGGGCTGGAGGAGAGGAGGGCAGTTAAGAGACCTATTTTATTTTATTTTATTTTATTTTTTTGCTTTTTGGTTCACACCCAGCGATGCACAGGGGTTACTCCTGGCTCTGCACTCAGGAATTACCCCTGGCGGTGCTCAGGGGACCATATGGGATGCTGGGATTTGAACCCGGGTCGGCCGCGTGCAAGGCAAACGCCCTACCCGCTGTGCTATCGCTCCAGCCCCAAGAGATCTATTTTACACGTACCCCACCTGGGGCCCAGCCCAGGCACCAGAGAGTCTCCTGAGCATCTCCAGGTATAGGCCTGGAGGCCCTCCAGCACTTGCAGGGGTGGTCCTGGGGACCCCCAGCGCCGGAGAGTACAAGCAGCAGCCAGCGCAGTTGGCCGGTTACTACTAGGAAAGGCACCCCCCCACCCCACCCCTGCCCGCTGAGTGTTGCCTCCCCAAAACTACAACTATCACAGGAGGGGTGGAAGCAATGACCCCCCTTGGTGAGTTTTTTTGGGGGAATATTGGGTGTCCATGAATATAATTTAGCTCCAAGCCTGTATAAAGTTGGCTGTTAATTTTTTTTCCTTCTTCTTCTTCTTTTTTTGAGGGTCACACCCGGCGATGCACAGGGGTTCCTCCTGGCTCTGCGCTCAAGAATTACTCCTGGCGGTGCTCAGGGGACCCTTTGGGATGCTGGAAATCGAACCCAGGCCGGCTGCCTGCAAGGCCAATGCCCTCCCCGCTGGGCTATTGCTCCAGCCCCAAGTTGGCTGTTATCGATGGCGCTTATTGTTGATTTTTTTTTTTTTTTACTATTGGCAGAAAAAAAAATCCTTCTCAGACACAGCACCCTGACTCTGGCCGTTACTGGATGCCCTCCCCAACCCCCCAATAGCAAAGTGCCCCTCCCCTCAGCATGGAGAAGCTGATGACTGGAATGCAGGAGGCAGAATCTGGGCGTCACTGAGCCCGAGGACCAGAATGTGGCCGGGGCGACCGGACACCGGGCACGTAGGACACAGTCCACTCATTCAGCCCACCTGCCGGGACCCCAAGATCCTTCGATAACTGAGGCCTCAGGAGCCAGGAAACACCTCTGTGTCTCTGGCCCCTCCCTGCACCCCAGGAGCCCCCCCCACCCCCGGCACTTGTAAATGGAGGTTCCCTGCTGAGGCTCTGCCCCAGCCTCACCTGCTCCTTCCGACCTCGAGCCCCCCCTTGCCTCCGGAACATCTGTCACTGGTCCCCCGGGAGTCCAGCCTCGCCTGCAAGGCAACCCAGCAACCCAGCGACGGGCTGCAAATATTGCCTTCAGGCCTCTGCGGAACACCTCTCCCTCCCTGCTCCTCCCTCTTGTCATCCCTCTCATCACGGTGCACTGAGCACCTTCTAGAAGGTTCTGACACAGACTTTTTCATTCCGACAGGAGCTGAGCAACCCCCACCACCACCCCCACCAGCCTCGGGGGTGGAGGCGGGCGCTGGGGGCAGGGTGGAGAGGTGAAGGGAGAAAATAAATGCCCCTTCACATAACAATCAGAGGAAGACAGTCCCAAACAGTGACCAGACCATCCTCGCGGGCTCTGATGACAGCCATTTCCAACTTATCACACCCCGGCACTATATTAAGGCCTGGAGATTACAGCGTGGTTCATTAGAGGAACATCTGGTGGGAATCAGCTCGGCGGCCAGATAGGAGTGCAGAAGCGGCAGCCGGGGTGGGGGGGGGGGGGGCGCAGGGCAGAGCAGAGCCACTCCCGAGGCAGAATGCCAGACAGGCGCCATGTTGGGGCCCCGGCAGGGCCCCCTCCCTCCCCGGCCCCAGAGTCCCCACTTGAATGAGGTCAGGAGCGGGTGTGAGGCAGCTGGGTGCATCTGCGAGACCCAGAGGCATCTGCGGGGATGAGGGGACTCTAAGAGCACCCTCCCCCAGCTGGGGACTCCCAGAGCACTGTGCTCATTCCCGCGTGGACCGTTTCTCCCAGTCCCCACTGCCACCCTGGGAGGCGGCTCTCCTGCTCACAGCGCAGGGCACGGGGGAACCAGGAAGCAGAGGGGCAACGCCAGGCCGGGCTCTGGCGAGGAACCGAGCAGTCTGCCGGGCATGCAGTGGTCTCGGCCGGCCGAAGGATTTTCCTCGGATGTAGAAATTTCGGGGCTCAAGCCGGGCTAACCCACGGGCAACCCAGAGGAAGCCTGAGTCTCCATGTTCGTCTGTCTTAGGCCAAAGCCACATGCTCAGAACAGCCTGCCACCCTGAGCGTGCATGCGGGCATTCACACACACCTTCCCCCGACATTGCCAAAGCCTGCCACGCTCCTGTCAGGCAGCAGACACGCTTGGGTCACCCGAGCCATGGCAGGGAACAGACCCAAGTCCTCCGTCCCCAGCAGGAAGCACACGGCAAGTGGCCCCTGTGAGAAGGAGCCTGTCCTGCCCGCCTTGACACTGCCCCAGGGTGGGTGACACGGAATCGTTTCTACCAATCAGAGTAATGGAAGGACGCCCTTCCTGCTGATGGACACGGAGAAGGATCTGGAAGAGCCTCAGGGCAAGGAGCCCCAAGCAGAAGCTCCGGAACTGCTCCCTGCTGCCTCTTCAGTCTAGAAATAGGCTGGCCGGGCGGCTGGGATCAAAGCGGCCGCAATCAGGAGGTTATAAATAGGGAAGGTCGGCCTGGGGCCACGCCGGCCGCTGGCCCCGAGGAGCCTTTGCGGGTCCTGGGCTCCGGCTGAGCCGAAAGAATGAACACGATCATACACTGGGAACATGTTGAGACTCTTCCGGGACTTGGGCACGGGAGGAGCTAAGAACATCTTGCCCCTAACATTCTCCTCCTCAACTGTCCTTCTCCAAAACTAGAGAATAGAATTAAGTCTCCCATGCACCCAGACTTCAGTGGGGATCTTAGTCCCCTCCTTAGATGCCATGTAGACTCTTCTTTTACCGTTCCAAATCCTGGTCTCTAGAGTCCCTTCATCCGGGAACCAGGGGGTTATTTCATAAGCTACTTTAAGGTGGGCCCGGAGTTGGTCTCGGGAAATGCCATCTTCCAGGTTCCCTGTCCTGCAGGAGTGATGCTGAATCAAATCCATAAATGCTTGGTCTGTTCTGTCTGGCTCGAGATACACTGGCCGAGCCCGGGGAGGCCCAGGTTCTGCCCGTCCTAGTGAACGCTACAATCAGAGTTCCAGCCGGGAGTCCCGCGTCTTCTGCCCCAATACTCTCCGTTTTCATGGCAGCTTGTGAGTGTTTTATAGGAAATTCTTTAAAATTATTTCATCCCAGGCACCAGGTTTCTTCAGCGATACACACTCCAGGGTATTTGTCTCCATGCAATTGTTAGAAATAAGAACTTTAGTTTTTGTCTCTTTTTGGTAGCATAGAAGGAAAATGACCAGTGAGTCCTTCAGCCATACGTGAGGAAAAGGGAGGAAAAACCTGGATCATGCTGGGTGCTGGTTCTGACGCGCCTTTCTGAGGTGTGGCTGCAGATGTGTTCAACCACACTCAGGTCACGGCAATGATTAGCACGAGAAATCTTTGTTTTAGATATGTTTTTATTTATTTTTTATTAAATCATCGTGAGATACAGTTATAAAACTTTCTTGTTTGAGTTTCAGTCATACAATGGTCGAACACCCATCCCTCCACCAGTGCACATTCTCCACCACCCATGTCCCCAGTGTACCCCCCCACCCCAACCCTCCCCCTGCCTCCATGGCAGACAGTTTCCCCCATACTCTCTCTCTCCATTGGGGCATTATGGTTTGCAATACAGATACTGAGAGGTCATCATGTTTGGTCCTTTATCTACCTTCAGCACACGTCTCCATCCCTCCAACCATCATTGACTTAGTGATCCCCTCTCTATTCCAGCTGCCAGATATGTTTTTAGATGATAAAAAGGAAAATACTCAGTAGATATTAAAATGATCCAAAATTAATTAATTAATTAATTTATTTATTTTACCACAGGTCAATTTTCTCCCCCCCACACCCTACAAAGATACAAAACATATTCGATTAGGATGGTAACTCAGAGCTGGACTTTACAATTCAGAGTTCCTGTTCCCCGTGGAGATGAGGGGACGTGACAGGTCTTACTAGTAATGTTCTAGCAGAAATCAGATGTATTGACGGCAGCTTATCTGCAGTCCATCAGTCCTTTGAATACATACATGCAGGAAAGCATGACTGTCCAACTGCCTGCACCTGAACATATACAGCTACCATGGACACTACAAAGGAAGGAAAATTATGTGTATTCCCAGGGTCATTTACTGGGATTTTCATGCACCTTTTTTTTTTTTTCTTTTTGGGTCACACCCGGCAATGCTCAAGGGTTGGTTACTCCTGGCTCTGCACTCAGGAATTACCCCTGGCGGTGCTCAGGGGACCATATGGGATGCTGGGAATCAAACCCGGGTCGGCCGCATGCAAGGCCAACACCCTACCCGCTGTGCTATTGCTCCAGGCCCCTCACGCGCCTTCTGTTCCGCAGTGATCAGGGTGGGAGAGTGCGCTGGGGGCTGCTGTGTTTCAAGGCTGAGCTCCCATCCTCTGAGGGTCCTGAGAAGGATAACGGATTGGTCCTGGCGCCCTCATGAGAGGAGGGGGTGGTCCCATCAGGTGGAACAGGTGTGGCCCCAAACCCGGGGGTGGGGGAGGGGTGATGTTCACCACAGCTAGAGGACCGCCTGGGGGTGGGTTGAAGTAGCTGGCAGAGATTCTTTTTCTGCAGGAGGGGGAGGAAGTGCTCCTGGCAGCCCCGGGACAGGCTCTAGCTCCATCCCAGCACCTGTGGCCCCGCCCTTGTCCTTTCCTCGCCCTCTCGCTGCTTGGGACCGGCCCCACCTCACGTGGAGCCTCCGGCTGTTGACGATCAGCTTCTTAAAGGACACGTCAGCAGCCACCTCTGCCGCCTGCCTGGTGGCAAACTGAAGGAGAGCACACTGCGGTCTCTGCGCGACAGTCACCGCCCGGGTCTCTCCAAACTGAGAGAAACGACCCCTCAGATCCGTCGCAGTCACGGCGTCTCCCAGACCGCCCACATCGAGGGTGGTGATAGTCCTATCCTCGGGCGGGTCCAGCCGGGGCATCGTGGATGCCCGCCTTAACAGTCTGTCTGCCACGGGGTCCTGGACCCCACAGTACCGATCTTGAGTATTCTGACGAGCAGGGGGGTCATCTGGCCCTGTGGGCTGCTCGTGTCGGCACGGACACTCCTCTCCTCTCTCACACTCTTTCACCCAGAAGGAGCAGATACAGGGCGATTTCTTTTGTAATAAGGTGCCGTTCGTGCCAGCTTGAGACGCGTATTCCTGGGGCCGGCGGGTTTCCCGAGCTCGCCGACGGGCCGTGTTCCATCTGAGTTAGAATCTCTCTCCCACATTCTGCATGTGGTACTCCTTGTTAACATCTGACTTGGGCAGATCCTCCTTCAACGACAGCCCTGCGTCCCGAGGAACCTGGACGGGCAGCCGTGCCTCAGGCCCAACAGGCAGGTCTGACAGACGTTCTTTAGTCGGCTGCAGGTCTGGCACACTTGGGTTTTCTTGACACGCGTGTGAACTCCAGGACGCCAGCAAAACACCGTGAATGGTCCAGCACAGATCTTGCATCCCGTCCCGGACTTTTCTTTGGTCATCCGCACATACGGGTTTTCACCAAGACACTCTGGCACAGAATGGGAAGTCCTAAGTAAGAAATAAATTCCACAGAAATGGGAAAAAAATAAAAAGAGGACCAGTCAGATGGTCCATTCTATAACTAAGGGACCAATCAGAAGTCCCGTTCCTCTGGCCCTTTATTTCCCCTGCAACATCATGGCAGGACAGTGCCCCATCCTTCCCCAATCCTTATCAAAGTGTCCTGGATCCCAGTGGGTTTGTTAGCAATGTCGGGAGTTAAATGAAAGGCCCCGGGGCAGATCTGGGCCTAATGGAGTCTGTGCAGAAGCTTCTAAGCACCCGAAGTAAAAGGAGCAGCCGGGGCAAAGGTCCTGAGGCAGGAACAAGTCTGAGATGACAGGAAAAGCTATGGTGTCCAGGTGGGCTGGGCGAGCCCCAATTCTGGATGATCTTGATGGACTCTAGTGACCTCAGTTTTGGCAACAGCTCGTTAACCGACATCCCCTGAAGTCTTTGGGGGAGATTCCATTCAGGAGTTCTAATCCAGCTATGTTTTATTAATTATAATTTTTTGAATCCAGAGTGCCATCTGTCCTTGTGACAGTGGTCCCTTCTCTATCCCAGCTGCCCGCCCCCCAGCACGGGAGGCAGGCTGCCAACCGTGGGCCAGTCCTACTGTCCCTCGGTGTTAGTCTCATACTATGTTTTCTCTCTAGATGTGTTTTAGAGCACTAGAGAGGTGAGCAGGACACCTACGGGAAAGCTGGCACCTCTGTGCACACTCACAAGTGTGTCCATACATACAGGAAGCCTCTGAACACGAGGGATGCAGGAAAGGCTTCCTGGGGTCCTCAGACTTGACATACCCTATGATGACCAGAGAAATAGAGAGCGGTGTATTGCGCATGCAATGTCTCGTCGTAGTGAGGGATATGTCTCTCCTGTCCTCACCTTGGGGGCACCTGCTGTTTGACCCATAAGATGATAAACGTTGGGACTGGAGAGAGTTCTGCATGTAGGGTGTTTGTCTTGCACACCGCTGACCTAGTGTTGATTCCTGGTAGCCCATATGGGTGTGTTCCAAACCCCCCTCCAAAAAAACAAAACAAAACCTCAGCGCAAGGAAATATGATCGGTGTCCATTTCAGCGGCATAGATCCTTAAATCTTACCTGCCCAGAGTTAATCTCGGAAAGGAAAGTGTAAAGCCCTCAGTATCCAAGGGACACCACCAGATCTTGCTGAAAAGTGTACAAATGATTAAGACATGGGAAAACCTTTAGGTTTTCCTTATAGCTTGGCATTTAAAGCCAGTCCTTCTATATGTGTGTGTATATATGTATATGTATGTATATATATATATATATATATATGTTGCATATATATAGACGTTGGTCTCATTCCCCTGACCCTGAAAGAGCCTCCAATGCGGCATCGTTGGGAAGGACAAGTAGAGAGAGGCTTCTAAAATCTCAGGGCTAGGACGAATGGAGACATTACTGAGACCGCTCGAGAAATTCGACGATCAACGGGATGATGATGAACGGGGCCGTGCAGGCAGTACCCTATGGTTTGCATGGAGTAGGCATGACGCTTTCTTCCCCTGTCCTAGAGTGGCAGGCGGTTAAAACATACTGGCCCCGAAGGCGTTACCGGCACGTTCCAGCCCTACATAGCCCCCATGCCTCTGAAATTACGGGGACGAGATTGACCTAGACAATGGCAAGTAGAGTTTAGAATTCCCACTCCGCCTCCCCCTAATTCTGAGGACACCCCCACTTTAATAGGGGACAATGCAGTGTTGCAGCCGCCACCTCTCCATTCACTGGACATATAGAATGTTACCAATAATGGAGATATTCCCCCACTTGATACACTTGAGTGTATAGGGGAAACTTATATCAGCTGCAAGCCAGAAGGGGCGGAGTCGAGAGGCTGCACGACACCCCCTCCCAACCCCCCAGGGCTCGCGAGACTTCCCCGTGCGGCCGGGACTGGGCGAGACTGTGGGAGGAACCGGGCCAGGCATGCTTCTGCGCCTGCGCACTGAGTCCCGCACGTCCCGTGGTCATTGAAAGTGGCCCTTTCGATGGACAGTTGGTGGAATTCAGTGTGAAGACATTTCTAAGCTGCCTAAGTTTGAACCTTTGTTAGTGCATTAAAATCCCGAAGCATCCAATTGTTCACTGAAAAGTTGAGACTGTTTTAGGGTGTTTTTCGGGTATTTTCTGTATAAAATGGATTTGTTTCGGTCAGAGCCAACAGTTGTTTTAGCTAAGCTTAGATATCTAATTATGTCAGTATCAAGATGCCAAAATGCGTGACTTTGTCCTCCTTACATTTATTTGCTTTGTAATGATGATTCATCTTCAGTTAAAGACTTAGCACCTCCAGGGTGCTTTGAGTATGACAGGGTGTCCCTGGCAAAGCCCTGGAAGCCCACCCACAAGTTTCAGGTTACACAGGTGTTTCTGGTGAGAGCTCAGGACGTTTGGGGAGTGGAGGGTGGGGAGCTCAGACAGCCACACCCATGATCCCAAACCACCACCCATGTAAGCTCATTGGGCCCAGCTGTACTGATTTGAATATTGAAGAGATTAGCTGCAAAAATTCTGTAATCTGTAGGCAGCCATTTTACCTTACTGATCTTATCCTATCACCATTTGTTTATCACTAGTAACGCCCATGCCACACCCTGCGTTTCTATTGGGGGTCCCGGCATGCATACTATACCACCTCCTCCCAGCAGGGAGGTATAAATACTGTAACTGCCCTAGAATAAACGCCTTTTCTCCCTCCTCTGGGCTCTGCATCTGTTCATTCAGCTGCGTCCCCTTCTCAGCCCCAAGAAGGGTTCTCCCTGCTGAACAGGACGAGACCTCCACATCGACCCCCACATCTGGCGCTCAACGTGGGGCAACAAGGGACCACTGAACCCCCGGTCCAGTTCACGTCGGCCGACGAATTCACGGAAAAAGTGAGTATTTGAGGGTCGCCTCTCTCTTGGCACACACCCTGGTACGGGAATGGCCTGCTTACCCTCTGATTCCTCCACCTCTGTTTACTCCGGGGAATTCCCCACTGTTTACATCCTTATTCTCGCTAATTCTGCTTTTTCTATTTGGATCTTAATAAGTGAGATTCTTAAGGCGCAAAAAAAGACTGAGGGAAAAGAGTTCCAAGCCTCCCTCAGTCTGTGGGGATGAGCTGCCCCCCACCCCCATGCAGGGGACTGACTCCTCAAATTCTAGTACTATAGACTCTGACCATCCTGCTCCCCTATCTGAGCCCTCCCGAGTGGAGGCACCTCTGAGACTTTACCCCGTGACTTCTGATATCCCCGATCCCTCTCCCCCGGGACCTAAATCCTTGCATTCAGAGGACGGGGCTACCCAGGTAGATGAGGAGGCAAGGTGTCAGCCCTCAGCTCCTCAGCCTCCATCAGGAACACAGCCACCCCCGTATCTGTCCCATGCCACTGCCTTTTTTAACCCCCCATATGACACCAGTGAGGCAGTCCGCCAGCTTGCCTGGGACACTGCCGCCTTATGCACAGTTCTCCAACAGAAACAGGAATATTTCCAAGTTTTGACTCAAATAAGGCAGCTGGTTCAGGAACAAGTCAGTGCCCTGCAGCCTTCTCCCCTCTCCCAAGAACCTAGTGCAAACTCGGTCTCTCCTCCGCCCCGCCACACTCTAGCTTCAAAACCCACGGCTGCCTTCCCAGTTACCAGGTCCCATTCTCGGGCCCCCAATGACCCCACCTCTGCCACAGCTCCACCTGATGATCCCTCAGACAGAGAAGTTGAGGAGGCCTATCAGCCTGAGGAAGGGGCACATTTTGAAGAGGAAAATTCCCCTCAGGACATAGCTCCGCAGGCACCAACCCGCCAAAGCTACCCTAGATTAAAATTCGAAGACCCGAAAGATTTAAAGGCCGCTGTCTCTTCTTGCGGCCCCACTGCTCCTTTGACGCTTGGCCTTTTGGACTCCCTTAGTGAGGGATGGCTCACGCCGAACGACTGGTTCTCAGTCGCTAAGGCTGTCCTGAGTAGGGGAGACTATCTCTTGTGGAGAGCAGATTATTTAGAACGATGCCAAGAAATGGCATGCCTCAACATCACAGAAGGAGGCTCTTCCTGATCCTGGATCTTTGCTAAATTTCAGGGCCATGCACCATTCGATTCTAATGAGGTGCAGGCTCAATTTCCCCTAGGGCTACTTACCCAAATACAAAAGGCTGCCCTCTGGGCTTGGAGGGGACTTCCCTCTAAAGGGTTGGTAGTAACATCCCTAGCCAAGGTTCCTCAGGGAGCTAATGAGCCCTATAGTGATTTCATAGGGCACCTCTTGGAGGCGGCTGAAAAATTTATGGGAAGCGAAGAGACGGATAATGAGCTAATCCACCACTTGGCCTATGAGAATGCTAATCCCATCTGCTAGGCTGCACTCTGCCCCTATAAGCATGGGAAGACCCTCTCAGAATACAAACGGCTATGCTCCAATGTTGATCCCACCACCCCAAAAATAGGGCTTGCTGTAGGGGCTGCCTTCAAACAGCTTGCCATTCAACCAGCGAACAGCCAGAACAAGCTGTGCTTTGGCTGTCGGCAGCCTGGACATTTTTTTAAAAACTTTCCCAATAAAAAACCGTGGCCCAGACCTAGATTTCTTTGCCCTGTGTGCAAACGGGGTTTCCACTGGGCGTCAGAGTGCTGCCAGAAGGTCAGGCCGGGAAACTGAATACAGGGCCAGCCCCAGGGCCCCCAATTCGCTCCCTCTCCCATGACTGGGGCACCTCAAAATCATGGGCTGCTCAACCTATCGGCGTCCAACCCCTTGGCAAAGCCATCCCCTACTCAGCCGGATTGGACCTCTGTGCCACCTCCCGCACAATATTAGTTAAAAAACAGGGTCCCCAGATAATGTATGTCAATGCCTGTGGCCCTTTGCCATCTGGAACTTTTGGCCTAATTATTGGACGGGGCAATATGCTCGCTCAGGGTGCTCGAGTACTCCCCGGGATTGTAGATGCTAATTTTCAAGGGCAGATTGGAGTAGTTGAATCAATCTCCCCATTTTCAGTCTTGGACGCTGGCGCGTGGCTAGCATAGCTATTACTCATTCCTATAACAGTATAAAAACCACCCCCAGTGTCAGACACTTTTGCATTTTTTGCCCAACGCATTCTTGATCACAAGGGCATGATGATTTTAGAAATCAACAGGAAGGAGTTTTTAGGTCTGATTGACACTGGCAAGGATATAACGATCATTGCTAAAAAAATAGACTGGCCGAAAGGGTGGCCCCTCACCCCCACTGACTCACCTTCAGGGTATAGGTCAATCCCAAAACCCTATGTTAGCTCATTTCCGCTTGATTGGCGCACGCACCAAGGAAGGAATATCCGGGACGGTACGCCCCTATGTTCTGCCCGGGTTTCCACTCAATCTCTGGGGCCGGGATATTCTTTCACAAATGGATCTTTTACTAATTGACACCACGAGCCTAGACATACTCCTTGCAGCAGGTTATTCTCCCGGAAAGGGTCTAGGAAAAACCTCCAAGGCATGCCTGTGCCACTGGCTCTTGACCCAGTGAAAAATGACCGCACAGCTTAGGTTTTTTTTCAGTAACTGTCCCTGCTCCTCCTGCACCACATATGGATAAGATCATGTGGAAGTGCAATGAGCCTGTATGGATGGACCAGTGTCCCCTTCCCACTGAAAAATTACAGGCCGCCAAGTTGTTAGTGCAGGAACATCTCACGGCGGGACTCATAGAACCCACCTCCTCCCCCTGGAACACACCCATTTTTGTTATAAAAAAAGAAAACCGGCAGTTGGCGACTGCTACAGGATCTACAAGCAGTAAATAAAACCATGGTCATTTTCGGGGCGCTTCAACTTGGACTGCCGTCCCCAGCAGCCAATCCTCCAGAAATGTATAAATAGTACTTGATTTCTTAGTCAAGATAGTATTTGACTTTTTCTCAATTCCCTTGCATCCCGATAATCGCCCCCGTTTTGCCTTTAGTTTGCCAGCTATTAATTATAAAGAGCTCATGTAGCATTTTCAATGGAAAATTTTACCCCAGGGAATGGCAAATAGCCCCACACTATGTCAAAAATTTGTGGCACAAATTCTTGCTCCCATTAGGGCACAATGGCCCGACATCTATATGGTCCATCATATGGATGATATACTGCTTGTTGGATCTGACCCACAGGCCACTATGCTCTGTTGCAATCAGGTGATCCGTGCGTTTACTCAATCTGGCTTTCAAATTGTCCCTGAAAAAATTCAGATCGCTGACCCTTATATCTTTCTTGGATTTTGTCTTTCAGGGGTCCTGTGTACTTTTGCAAAAAAAACGCAGCTGAGGCCGTGTTGTTGGTTCCTGAATTCCTGCTGGCGATAGAAGGACGCGGACAAAATGCCTGAGCGAGACAGCGAGCCGTTTTCCAATCCGTTGGCCCCACATGGCTACGATGTGGACGATCCTCACTCCTCCCACCAATCTAAGTGCACCAATGAGGATTTCAGAAAACTTCTCATGACCCCAAGGGCTGCGCCTACCTCTGCACCACCCTCTAAATCACATCACCATGAGATGCCAAGAAAGTATAATGAGAAGGAGGATCCAGATGCTCAAAGGAGAAGAAAGAAAAATTATTATGCAAAACTTCGCCAACAAGAAATTGAGAGAGAGCGAGAGCTAGCAGAGAAATACCGGGACCGGGCCAAGGAACGAAGAGATGGTGTGAACAAAGATTATGAGGAAACTGAGCTGATCAGCACCACGGCAAACTACAGGGCCGTGGGCCCCACTGCTGAGGCAGACACATCAGACACATCAGCTGCAGAGAAAAGAAGACAGTTG
Organism: Sorex araneus; assembly: GCF_027595985.1. Lineage (NCBI taxonomy): Eukaryota > Metazoa > Chordata > Mammalia > Eulipotyphla > Soricidae > Sorex > Sorex araneus. Next base: position 5,911,828 of record NC_073310.1, on the reverse strand, counting down.
ATCCAGGAGTCCAAGTTCTTGGGTGGAGACATGGAACATACCCATTTGGTGAAAGGCCTGGATTTTGCTCTGCTTCAGAAGATTCGAGCTGAGATTGCCAGCAAGGAGAAAGAGGAGGAAGAACTGATGGAAAAGCCCCAGAAGGAAACCAAGAAAGACGAGGACCCTGAAAACAAAATTGAATTTAAAACACGTTTAGGCCGCAATGTTTACCGTATGCTCTTCAAGAGCAAAGCGTACGAACGGAATGAGCTGTTCCTGCCGGGCCGCATGGCCTATGTGGTGGACCTGGACGATGGGTATGCGGACACGGACATCCCCACCACTCTTATCCGAAGCAAGGCGGACTGCCCCACCGTGGAGGCCCAGACCACACCGACAACAAGTGACATTGTCATCAGCAAGCTCACACAGATTCTTTCCTACTTGAGGCAGGGAACCCATAACAAGAAGCTCAAGAAGAAAGATAAAGGGAAGCTGGAAGAGAAGCCGCCTCCCGAGGCCGACATGAATATATTTGAAGACATTGGGGATTATGTACCTTCTACAACCAAGACACCACGGGACAAGGAACGAGAAAGATACGGAGAATGGGTGCGTGATCGTGAAAGGGACAGAGAGCGGGACAGGGAACGGGAGCGGGACCGAGAGAGAGAGGAGAAAAAAAAGAGACACAGCTACTTCAAGAAGCCAAAAGTGGATGATGAGCCCATTGATGTTGACAAAGGACCTGCATCTGCCAAGGATTTGATCAAATCCATCAATGAAACATTTTCTGGTTCCACTGGCTGGGAAGGCACTGAATCACGGAAGAAGCCAGAGGACAAGAAGCAGCTTGGAGATTTCTTTGGGATGTCCAACAGTTATGCCGAGTGCTACCCAGCCACGATGGATGATATGGCTGTGGACAGTGATGAGGAGGTGGATTACAGCAAAATGGACCAGGGTAACAAGAAGGGCCCCTTAGGCCGCTGGGACTTTGATACCCAACAGGAATACAGTGAATATATGAACAACAAAGAGGCTTTGCCCAAAGCCGCATTCCAGTATGGCATCAAGATGTCTGAAGGGCAGAAAACCAGGCGCTTTAAGGAAACCAAAGACAAGGCAGAACTTGATCGCCAGTGGAAGATGATTAGTGCAATCATTAAGAGGAAGAAGATGGAAGCTGATGGGATTGAGGTCAAGAGACCAAAATACTGATTTCCATTGATGTATAGAAAGATTCTCTCAAGGATGTGTGTCCCGTTGCTTCAGTTCCCAGAAAAGTCGCAAGATTTTTTGTATGTGAATGTTTATAAACTTTTACTGTGTAATCATTTGGCTCCATTAAAATTGGTTATCCTGGGGCCCACGTGGCAGGGCACACAGTGTGCCTGCATGGGGCACAGGGGTCAGTCCCTGGCTTCACATCGCCTGTCTTTCCCCCAGCAATATTGGTTGTTGCCCTAATGAACTCTGAACACCTCCAGAAGTAGCCCTCACTATAAATAAATAATTAAACCTAAAAGAAAAGAAAAAACACAGCTGAAGCTTACTTCGTTAAAGACACTACATGATTTTCAACAACTGCTCGGGCATATTACATGGCTCAGTCCCTATCTGAAACTTTCCAAAGGAGACCTTATGCCCCTTTATGACCTTTTGCGCGGTGATGCTTGTTGGGGACGGGCCTAGGCACCGCCTGCCTTAGTTCCTGCAAACGGGAATGAGTATGGGGAAACGTGGCATAAGGGCGAGCCATCCCCTGAAAGCCGACCTTGACAAGCGGCCAAAGGGCCACCGTGCTCTGGCGGCCAGCCTGGAAAGGGGTCGAAGGGCCACCATGCTCTGGCGACCTGCCTCCTGAGAAAAGTTGAAGGGCCACCATGCTCTGGCAGCTGGACTCGAGAGGAGGCTGAAGGGAGGATTGGCTCTCGTCTTCCATGGCCATGCTCAAGGCCACATCTGCTTTCCCATGTTTCTCAAGGCTGAGAGAAGGAGCCGAAAAACAAGATCGGCAAAAATAAAGATGCTCTCACCACTTAATGTTCATGCCACTTATGTAACCTGCTGATTATTGCTAAAAACTATGTAAACCAGCTTGGATTTCAATAAACTTGCTGTATGCCGTATATTGCATGCAGTCCTCCCTAGCCCACTCAACTCTCATTCCCTCTCTCCAGCCGAGGTTCAAGTTGGCCGCGCAGGCTGCGGCAGATGCTGACCCTTCTTCCCCTCGGAGTCTGACACCAGTGGCCTGAGAATCCCTAGTTCTCATAGAAAAAGCAATTGAAGGTCACTTTGTTTGCTCTCTAGATTACCAGCGCCCTTTTCACCTTATTTTCGCTACTCCTCATTCCCCCACGGGCTTAATTTGGTTTTTTTTTTTCAATTTTTTATTGAATCACCATGTGGAAAGTTACAAAGTTCTCAGGTTTATGTCTGTTATACAATATTCAAACACCCATCCCTTCACCAGTGCCCATATTCCATCACCAAAAACCCCAGTATACTCCCCACCCCCGCCCCCCAACTGTATAACTGATGAATTTCACTTCATTTTCTCTTTACCTTGTTTACATTCTATATCTCAACACAAAACTCACTATTGTTGTTGGAGTCTCCCCCCAAGAAGGACAGCCCTACTACCAAGGAAGCATTTTATAATTAGTTTTCCATTGCTGAGAATGAAGAGATATTTAGCCCCACTGCTCCAAGTACATAACTTTTTTCTTTTTCCTTTCCCCCCCCTCATCCCCCTTCCCGAGCCTCATAGTATGGTGGATGCCATGCCACGTTTCTCCCTGAAAATGGGAAACAACCGGAAAAGAGGGATATTTCCTCTTCTCGGCCGGCGTGGGGCTGTTGCTTAGTTCACAGTCCAGAGAAGTGGCTGCTACTTTAATAACCTTCAATATTTCAACAAAAACTCAGTTATTTGGAGTTCCCCCCCAAGTCAGACCTGTTAAAAAGGAACCATTTCACATTGCTTACAATTATAGATGTTAAGTCACGCATCCGCGCGGTTTTGGATTTCTGTATAAAGTCCAGGGAAAATTCTGTCAGAAATTGCATAGCCCAGCTCACAGTCCCAGTGCTGGGCTATGTACCACACATAGGCTATGTTCCTCGGGGGCGAGGTACCACAGGGTCACAACCACCAGGGTGCAGGCCTTCAGTGGGGAGCCGTACTCCCAAGCCAGCCCGAAGTCGCCCACCCTGAGGATGCCAGTGTGGCTCAGGAGCAGGTTGGTGGTCTCGAGGTCGCTTTGCATAATCCAGTTGTCATGCAGATGTTTGACACCGCACAGCAGCTGGATCATGAGGGTCTTCACTTCCGCCGGCAGAAAGGCTGCTGCATACTTTCCATTAGGCTCTTGAGGTCGTGCTCAAGACGATGTAAATCTTGTCCAGGTGGCCGCCCACCATGGTCTCTGATGGTGACGACGTTGGGGTGCTGGGCCTTCCGGAGGGTGTGGATCTCTCTCAGCGAGGTGATGGGGAAAGCCCTCCTCCATCTTCAGGCACTTCAGTGCCACAATCTCGCTGTCTTCTTGCCCCTGGCTCTGTACACCACCCCGTAGGCACCCTCTGTGGTCCTGTCCAGACACTGGATCTCCTCCACGCTCCGGCAGCCCTGCCAAGCTGGCAGGTATCTGTGCAGCGCCTGTTTGAGCCCACCAGGCCACACAGCAGGGGATTCGAGCACAAAGTCCCCTTCGGTCAGGGTGCTGCCCTACGGGGTGCCTGCTCCCATGGCCACCTCTTCTTCACCCTGCCCAGAATCTAACTGTTCCTTATTATAGGGTTGAATAACAGAAGCCGGCTCACGACCAAAGTGTCTGCGAGAGAAACTCCTTCCTTCAATGATTAAGGATGCCACTAAGAGATAGTAGGGTACAAGAACTGTGAGGGTCCATCCTGTCCCACAGGGAGGACCCTTTGTGGGGCTAAGGAGGGGACGCAACCAAATGAACAGACGCAGGGGGGGAGGGGGAGGAGGAGGGGGAGGAGAGAGAGTTTATTCACAGCAGTTACAATACTTATACCTCTTGGTGGGAGAGGGCGGTATGCATGCTTGGACCCCCATAGGAACAATAGTAAAATGCAGATCAGGCATGGGCGTTGGCTAGTGAGAGAGGAATTGCGAACTGATAAGATGAGTAAGGTCAGCAGTGGTGACCTTGTTACAGGAATCCCAAGTAAGCCTCCGCTTGACTAGAGGATAAGAGCCGGGCTTGTACAATGGCTCCCTACATCTCCCCCTGTTTTGTTTTAAATTAAATGTGGTCAGGGGAGGCATTGTCCGGTATCCCTTGTGACACAAACACGAAAGCATGAAAGTACACATCTCAAGGGGGGAGATGTGCGCGACACATGTGCTCGGCCACGTGGGCACAAGCAGCACATGGGCTCAGGCAGCATATGCGCGCACTTCCTTTGTTCAAGGTGGCCTTTATAGGGTTTCTTCAACCTGCCCCCACGTGGGGCTTCTTCCCAGGTAAAAGTCCGTTGCTAAGGAGGTTATCAGGGAGGCTGGGTCTTCTTTAGGCTGGATCACATTTTAATCAGATTAAGGGAGAGGTCGAGGGAATTCGAGGAACTTCGTGGGGAGGGGTCCAACCTCCTCAGGGTCTGCTGAAGGTCTCATCAGGTCTGTTTTCTGTATCCACAGGGTGGGTCAGTCTCAGGATTCTCCTTCCCAGAGACTTTGTTAATCTGTTTCATTGCCAAGGGCCTTTCCCTATCTACCTGCCTACATCATATTCCCCCCTAGAGATTTCACCACCTTAAATCCTTAAGGGGAAAATGGTCGGTGATCCATCTTCTGAAGCTGCTTCATGCTGACAGAGGGGCGCAGACCCTGCCTGCACAAGGGGTGAAACCTCAAGCTACCTTAGTTTTAGTGGACCCCAGGCAATGAACTGGTTGGGTTCCTGAAGTTATCTGAAAGAAAAGATCAGATCAATTAGACTGAGGGATGGCACTTTGAAATGATTAGATCCTGGAGATGTGGAAGGTCCTTTCTGACTTAGTAAGGACAGAATAATTTGCTGTCTTAGAAAACATTAAGAGTTAAAACAGGAACCAAAACAATGCCATACCCATTTCTGTCATAAAAAAACAATGGAAAAGAATAACTGCTTCACCCATGGTTGATAGAAAATGACTTCTTATGTCCAGATTTTTCTAGTGGCCTAGAAGCACCAAGCCACTTCTCAGGTTGGAAAAGTTACCCATCCACTGAAGCTATCAATTGGAACCAATAGATATTTATACCTTGAATGAGTGTTTGATCATTTGCATGTCAAGCTGCCAATCCTCTCCTTGGTGAGTTCCTTGATGCTGAACAAGTGTTAGGAAAGGAAGCCCAAAATTTCCACTAGGTTCATTAATGAAACAGAAAGCACAGTTCTGAGTTCCTTCCCATGAAAGATGGCTTTCACTAGTGTTGGAAGCTTAGTGTAACCCTTTATCAATTCCCTTTTGAAAACCTTGTTCCAATGCCTATTGTTCCTCTTTTGCAGAGTATCTTAGATGAGTATTCTCTGGATGGGGTATTAATCCCATGATGGAACAAGAATTAAGAGCTGTAAAACTCTATTCTCTCCAAATGACTGTGTTCATAGAACTAAAGGTGAATACTTAGAACCAGTTGAGATGTCCACTTTTGGCACTGTAGCCAATTGACAGGTTGAGGGAAAGCAATTAATTCTGCACTTTGAGCTGAGGTTCCCCCTACTAAATCTCTGGCTTCCAATACCCTGGTCAACATTGTTCAACATTGAGTCCTAAAGACTAGGCTGCTTACTTTACAGTTGGTAAAACACACTTTACCTGAATTACCCAAAAGGGATACCTTTTATTTTTATTTTATTTTATTTTATTTTATTTTGCTTTTTGGGTCACACCTGGCAATGCACAGGGGTCATTCCTGTGCACTCAGGAATTACCCCTGGCGGTGCTCAGGGGACCATATGGGATGCTGGGATTTGAACCCGGGTCGGCCGCGTGCAAGGCAAACGCCCTACCCGCTGTGCTATCACTCCAGCCCCCAAAAGGGATACCTTTTAGATCAAGATTAGAATACATTTACTAGATCACTCTGTAGAATTTGAATCTGATTCTAAAAAAAGCAAGTTACAGAAACATGGTTTTCTCTCCACCTTCATTTTAAAATTTGCCCGATAGCTTAACAAATCTGACTTGTTCTTTTGCATAAATACAGCAAGATTGGAGAACTCAGTAAATAATGGGGTACCCCAAAATGGAGAGAAGTCCTGGGGGTTGGGCTAAAGACAGGAGGCACACCAATAACGGCATTAATCTTATATGGCACGTCAGAGTTACCCAGGCCTGGCCATAAATGTCCCACGATGAACTGGATGGTCTCGAGCCTTCAGGTTGAACTGGAGGTGGCCTTGGGCCTCATTTTCCATAGATGCATCCTGGCAGAAAGGAGTCCCTCCCTTCTTCAGGGCTGAGAGAGATTCTGGTTTCCAGGGTTTTTCTTGATGCTGAGAGTAGGCCCAGGCTGTATCAGTCACACAGATTCCCAGATTTCTCATTCTCCATAGCAGTGATAATTTCCATTCTTTCCTTGAGCCAGCCGGCCTCTAGGGTCTCCTTGAGGTTTGTAGGGTACTTGAAACAGTACCTGTTAAATACCTGCTCCTGTCATTTAGACCAATCCCTTGACTCTTTCCCTGAAAGAGGGCTTTGGGGTCCCATAACTGATTTTCCTGTCTGCATGAGGGGTAGACCCTACTACAGAGAGGAAAGACTTATCTGGATTTATGCAAACCAACATAGTGCCATGAAGCATCAAAAACATACTGAAGGTACAAAGAGAAAAACATTTCACTTTACTCACAGTGAGATGCAACACACCCATTTGTTGTGGGTCCTAGTCAAAGAAGCTAAAATCTGTAGAGGAAAAGTGTCAATTTAACATCGTATTTAACCCATTCAATTCCGTGTTGAAAACCTTGACTTCCCATTAATAAGAGCATTGTACTGGGAGTCCAGACAATCCATCCAATATCTTTTCCATAGATCCTACCAAAAAACATACTAGAACAATTCTGCATGTGATTTAAAAAGTTTCTTAAAACAGTGATCAGTTTCTTTCCTTCAAACACAATCTCAAACCTTCTACACATTCTTTTACATTCATTCTGTCCTGTAACTTTCCTTCAACCCATTTCAAAATCAACTTCACTTTAACAGGATCCTTTCCTTTTTCCAACTGATGATATCTGCATCCATTATCTTTGACTTAACACATACATCTATATTCCTTATAGTCGTCCCACAAATTTAAACTCTCATTTTACTGAACTCAGTACAACATGATTTCCCAAATTTGGACACTAGTTATCAATCATCTCATTTAACATGACAAAACTACTCTGCCATACCATTTTAAAAGCATTATAAGTTCTATAGATATTCAAAAAACTTTAGAGTTCTAGGAAAACACAAATATAAAGATTAAAACACCCATAGACTACCATAAAACATTAAGGATCTCATACTTCTGTACGAAGGTCTCTGATGGTCCAAGATAGGTATGATACCTGGTGACAAAGCTTTGCAATGAATAAAGTTATCAGAATAATAACATGCATTTTCATGTACTGGACAGACTGACTTAACAGTAGTCAGTAAAAGTTCCCACGTCTCAAACTTTAACCAAGGCCCAATACTATGGCTTTAGACTATCAGGCTGACACCTAAAATTAATCTATTATAGTTCTTTGCTAAGTATCAATAGAAATTTTAGTTACCCAGTCTCAGATCAAATAAAACACTTGTAGAATAAATTTTGCAACCAATTTTATAACTCTAGAAACTCATATTTTAACTAAACCGTTACTCTTCGAACCTGTTTTTAACCACAACTATTTCAGATCACATTCTAATAATCCAATATAGATGCATATGTACATTTACACAACAGCATAAGACCTTTAAACCATCAATTTTTATGAAACATGAGTAAATCTTTGGCTTAAGTTCAATAGTTCCTGTACCTTAGTTCAAATCACAAGCTTTCTAACTATCAATTCCACAATACAAATATGCTTTCAAACACAGAAAAAGCCCTTTGGGTATATTTTTATATATATATATATATATATTAACCAAACTTTGATAATAGCATAGAAAAAAAAGCATTTGGACTGTCAAATGTTTATGGAAACACAAGTAAACTGTTTATTTGAGGGTTTCTGTACCTCTGTTGCTTGAAAAACAGCTAAATTCCTCATTAAAATTGGCTGAGGCTTGTAAGATAAAGCCTTGCACTGTCTGAATTTTTATTTCACTTTTAGTTTTCTGGCTCTAGTTCTGTAGCTTTTTCTAGCTAGTACAGATACTGGAATTCAAAAGAATTTCAACTGTTAATAACTATTAATGTTCTTCCAATAAGAAATTTAGACTAAAAATTTCAATTTCATTGTAGGCGCCACATTCAAATTAGAAATCTTTGTTTAAACCTGATCTAACAAGTTCCAAAAATACCTAGATCTTTTAAATTGCTGGGCTTCATATCACTCTGATCTCCCTTGATTTTGTTTGCCCAGGTCTAAGAATTACTGACTTCACACTAGCTCTAACACTCGAGTGTTCTACAGACAGACAGACAATAAGTTCACTAAAAACACCACACGTACATGTGCACACGTCTGCAGTTGATCTATCAATCTGACCCTTCAAAAATGGCAGGGAGAAAACTGACAGACTGAGAAAGGAAGGAGCAGTCCCCAGGGCAAAGTTAAGCCCTGTCGGCCGATTGGGAACATTGCTCCCCGTTTCCCTGCCTGACCAGCCAGTTTCCTGCCTGTTAAAAATGGGTCAAGAAAGCGCTTTTGTTGATATAAGCTGGCAAAACCTTTTCAAAATTGTTGAAACCTAAGGTGGTCAGATGCTAGCATTTTTCTTTCTTGGTCAAGACTAGTTCTGAGACAGGGAACTAGTATTTTCTTATCAGATTTGGGGATAGGCTACCTTAGTGATATACTTCTATTTCCTGATATTAAACACTTAACCACATGATCTTGCATTTTCCTGCCTTCTCTGCTAATAATAAGCAGAACTAAGAGAAAGATAATGAGGCAAATACACACACACACACTAAAGGCACACGTACAAAGCACACTCCTGCACTCGCTTGGACCGGTCCTTCTTTCACAAGGGTGCGCACCCACTCACCACATTCACACTGAAATTCCTGAACCTGCCCTACGGGCGTCCACATTATCTTTGGTCTTATCCCCCTGACAATGGGGTTGCTCCAATGTACATTGGGCTCTTTCTAATTAGAAGCTAGCAAACTAAAGGCAACGCGGGGGTGATCATCAGGATGCAAGGGAATTGAGAAAAAGCAGTCTTTTAAATCCAGTACTGTCTTATACATTTCTGAAGGAATGGCTGCTGGGGACGGCAGTCCAGGTTGAAGCGCCCCCAAAATGACTATGGTTTTATTTACTGCTCGTAGATCCTGTAGCAGTCGCCAACTGCCATTTTTCTTTTTAAAGTCTTGGAGGCGCCTCCGTGCGGGAGGGCTCAGGTAGGGAAGCAGGATGGTCAGAGTCTATAGTAGAATTTGAGGAGTCAGATCCGTGCATGGGGGTGGCCTCATCCCCACAGAATGAGGGAGCCTTGGAAACAGGATAAGCAGGCCATAAAGCAAGAAGAGAAGAGTCACTGTTAGGCTGTTTCTGCCAACTCGACAGAAATGAAAACACAGGACAAAGGGATCCAACCTTCCACCAGTGACTGTCCTCACTGGGAGGCTGTTTCTGCCAACTCGACAGAAATGAAAACACAGGACAAAGGGATTCGACCTTCCACCAGTGACTCTTCACTGGGAGGTAGTTTCTGCCAACTCGACAGAAATGAAAACAGGACAAAGGGATTCAAGCCTTCCACCAGTGACTATCTTCACTGGTAGGCTGTTTCTGCTAACTTAACAGAAATGAAAGTACAGAAAAGAAAGGGTCACTGGAAGGCTGTTTCTCTAACTCAACGGAAATGAAAGCACAAAAGGCACAAGAAGGGGCCAGGGGGGGACGGGGACACTCATAACAAGCCACTCAGATGCATGTCTAGCCGGTGAGGAACTTAGCCATAGTGGATCAGCCTGAGAGGTGACTTGCAGCCAGTGTCTAAACCAGCACCACCCTAGACCATATGTCCCTCATGGAATTGCAGACAGCCCAATAGGACTCCATAACCTTAAAAGGATCTTAAGGATGCCAAGTCGTGGAGCCACAGACTCAGTACAAGGACGAGGACGTCCAAGACTGCACAATCACTCACACACACACACAAGACAAGGGAATTCAAGCCTTCCACCAGTGACCGTCTCATCCTTAACACGAGACTGTATTCGAGCCCGGTCCCATACCAGGGTGTGCGCCAAGAGAGGCGACCCTCAGAGACACTCACTTTTCCGTGAATTTGTCGGTTGACGTGAACTTGACCGGGCGTTCGGTGGTCCCCTAGTGCCCCACGCTGGGCGCCAGATGTGAGGGTCCATCCTGTCCCGCAGGGAGGACCCTTCGTGGGGCTAAGGAGGGGATGTAACCGAATGAACAGACGCAGGGGGGGGGAGGAGGAGGAGGAGGAGGAGGAGGAGGAGAGAGAGAGAGAGAGAGAGAGAGAGAGAGATTATTCACAGCAGTTACAATACTTATACCTCTTGGTGGGAGGGGGCGGTATGCATGCTTGGATCCCCATAGGAACAATGGTAAAATGCAGATCAGGCATGGGCGTTGGCTAGTGAGAGAGGAATGGCAAACTGATAAGATCAGTAAGGTCAGCAGTGGTGACCTTGTTACAGGAATCCCAAGTAAGCCTCCGCTTGACTAGAGGATAAGAGCCGGGCTTGTAAAATGCCTCCCTACAAAAAACTTTCTTTGGTGTGGCAGGAAGGTGCATCCAAGAAACAGGGTTTTCCTGCCAAATTAAGCCCGTGCGGACCCTCTGCGCCTAAAGACTTTGATTCCAGAGACCTAACATATTCGGGCATCCAGCGCAGCTTCTTATAGCAATGCACTGGGACTGTGAACTGGGCTACAACTCCGTGCTGCCCGGGGGTGGATCTTCCCTCCCCACCCTGTCTTCCTGCATAAAAAATGGCGGCGGCGGCAGCATCCACATGGCAGGAGCCATCTTCTAAGACTCCTAACCCAGAGGTAGACGATTTTTACACTTGGGGCTCCTAGGGAATCATGGGAAGTGGGTGTAACCGGCACGCCCTCGGCCCAGATAAATTCGGAGCTGCTGAGAGTGAAACAGACCCTCAGCGCCTAAAGACTTAGGTTCCAGAGACTTCTTACGTGGACATGTGGTCGGTGGGTTGTATCTTTGGGGAGCTGCGAGTCCCTGTTCCCAGACAAGTCGGAGAGGGAGCAAATCAGCAGAGTGTAGGGATCTGGGGATCTCCAGTGAGAAGATATGGCCGGGCTACGAGGCCCTTCCTGCTGTCAGGAGGGTGAGCTTCGGGGGTACCCCCCAAACAATAGCCTCCGCCAGCGCCTCAGCGCTCTGCTCTCTGACCAGTGTTTTTTTCTTTCAGCTGTGCTGGCTTGTTCCCCAGGAGAACACAGGCCTCACCTGAAAGTCTGGAGGTAGGGTGCTTGACGGAGCTGAACCCTGAACATCTCCTGTGTGGCCTTCGGGGGGAGGGAGGGAGTGAGGATGTCGGTCCTCGAGACTTCAAGTGGGTCTGACCAGCCCCAAGTCTGCCGAGATGCAGCATTCCCAGGCAGTGCCCCCGACACCCCCTGGGAGGGTCACCTCCCCTGATCCTGACCGTAGCTAGTTCGCTGGCGGGGGGGGGGGGGGACGGGAGGGTGGAGGCCAATCTAGTCACGTGCGCCTTTTAAGCTTGGGTCTACATGGGCGCTCATTAAACCAGAAACTCCGAAGAACCACACGCTGCCACCAGGTTGCTGGGGGGTGGGGGGCAGGAGTGGGGTGACATCACGCCGGGGGAAGCAATGAGGGGCACGGACAGTAGCCCAGGGCCCCATTGCCAGGATCGGGCAAAAAGGTAGCCTTGGCTCAGCACCGCTGAGGACTGAGCTGGTGAGACGGCCTGCAAGCCAGCTGACCCCCAGCCCGGGACACAGCTCAGTAGCCTGCTGTGTGGCCATAAGCGAATAACTAATAACAGCAGACAGAGAACCAAGCCACCCTGGAGCACAGGGGCCATCTCCCAAGGGGCTGGGTCTGCGCTGAGTGGTGCCGACTGACAGTCACAACTCCAAGGACCGTGAAGCAATAGCCCAGCGACTGGGAAGGTCCCCACAGTGTCTGCCTTGTGATGTCATTGTCAAACCACCTCCAGGTGTCACCGTGGTGACTGGAGCTGAGGCTCAGAGCAGGAAGGAGTTAGGAGTGACCGGCCTAGAAGACCCTGGCCAGTCACTTTTCTTTTAAAACCATATTTTGGGGTGGGGGACACACCCACAGCGCTCAGGGCACCCTATGGATGCCAGGGATAAAGCCCGTATCAACTTCGTACAAGGCAAATGCCTCAGTCACTGTCCCTTGCTCGGGACCCCTTGCTAGCACATCAGATTGACGTGCTCCTCAGTCTGCGCCGGCCTCCCGGGGAGATGCCCAGAGTAGCCACACCAGGCTGAGGTGTCCTCGCCCCGCTGTCCCGTTACCTGAGACCAACCCGAGCCCCTGTGTCCCCAGGAGGGCCAAGCTCTTGGGTCTCAGGGCCTGTCCGAGTGCCAGCGGCCCTGACGCCTTTGGCGCCGTGGAGAGGGTCTCCTTCCTTCTGAAGACCAGAGAGCATCCGAGGGGGGATGAAACTTAGTCTCAAGCTTTCCAGCACCCTCCTTCGTGCCCTAAAGTGGGCAGGAGAAGACCCTGGGGGGGGGAACGAGGAAGCCCCAGACCACCAGTCACCTGGAGTATGTCTTAAGCAAGGCAAGGCCTTTTGCTCTCCTACCGTCCGAGAGCTACCTTGAACTCTAAGAAAACCCGAGTCTACTAGACCCTGAGTTTGGACGCGCTGTTGCAAGGTCAGGAGCGGGGAGTCTCGGGGGGAAAGGGGTGCCCCACCCAGGGCACCTTCTGGGTGTCGTGCAAAGCAGCAGAGGCCAGTGGGGGTCTTGGTTCTAACAAGCAGCCCAGCTCCCAGGCTACTACTGAGGCAGGGACCGAGAGTTCACCAAGGACACCCCCTTCAACACAAGGTCCCACTTGAAGCCAAACCCAAACCCATGTCCTAATGGGACCTTCCGACTTGGTCCACGGAAGTTCCCCAAACCCACCCAGATCTGGGGGGGGCTAAGGCAATGAGCGGGTTCAGCTAAGGCCTCCCAGCAGTGAGAGGACCCCACTTGTGCCTGAAAGGTAGTAGGGGACTCCTTTGAAGTATCCCTCCTAGTTTAATCACGGGGTGGGGGCTGTTCCCCAGGCTCACATTCTAGAACGCCAGAACGCTAGGCATCTGCAGTGGTGCGGTTCAGAAAGACTCCACCGAGGGCCAGAAGTGGACACTCATCCGGCTGGACTAGGCGTCCCCCTTGGTTGAAACCTAGAAACCTGTGCGGGGCTCTAAAGAATCAATGATTCCTACTCCACACACTTACATGTGTGAGTCGAGAGAGCCGCTCCCAGTTCTCAGTGCTCCCTGAGTCAGTTCCACAGCAGAATCTGGACTGGGGTATGCATTATGGATCCCCAAAGGGAATAGAGTGGATCAAGGAACGGTTAGTTACTGCACACTCAGCTTTGTCGGGACCCTCCTCCCGGCAGCTGGCAGAGGGCAGATCGAGGGGGAAGAGATGGAGGAAAAAAGTCTGAAGTCTCAGCTCAACCACGTGCCCGGCCCAGAGGTAAGGACAGAGCCTCAGCTTCTTCATCTGCACCAAGGAGGAACAGGGTCAGCTGCCCCACGGCCCCCAACTCTTGCCCTCGGATTTCAAGAAGTTTCCAGGGACTGTTCCCAGAACAGAGCAATGACCAAACCAGTTGAAACTAGTTAGTGTAAGGAGCCCAGGCGCCTTCAGAAGGGGAGTTTTGGAAAAGCCATCATTTTTACAGCACAAGCGATGACTCACACGCCCAGCAGCCACGGACTCTGGCTCACGCTTTCCGTGATTAGCCGGGTGCTCAGAGAACTGCCTCTGGAAAGGGTTTAGCTCATTCCTGGTATGTTATAAAAAGCCTTGAACAACCTGGCATCTTGTGTCCTAAAATCACATGAAGACCTTGTTTCTGAGCCTGGAGTGAGGACTATCCCAGGCATCGGGTGATTTGGTTTGGCCCGTGAGGTCTGCGCCTGTTAAAAAAATCGTTGCCCATCAAACCCTTCACGAGCTGAGGTTCCTGTCATTGGCCTTGCGTTTCTTAACTCTTTGGGGACCTCAATCAGCAGCAAGCTAACACTGATGTCCATGTTATTTCAGAACTGGTTAGGTGGAAGGCTTGAATTTTTGCACTTCCTGACCTTGATTCGATAAAAAAAAAATTTTTAAGTTATGTGAGCTATAGTTACAAAGCTTATGTTTGAGTTTGCTCTTTAGAGCATTATAAAGCTCCTCATGATTGGATTTCAGTCCTGCAGTGCTCCAACACCGTCCCTCCCGTGTACATTTCCCAGCACCAGTGTCTTCAGGCTCCCTCCCGTCACCCCCCACCGCCTGCCTCTTTAGCAAGCACTTTTCTCTCTCCTTTTGGGCATCGTGGTTTGAAATATTGATGCTGAAAAGGTAAAGAATATTCCTTACCTACTTTTAACCCTCAGACCTTGTCCGGTGTGCTCATTCCCAGCTATTATTTTCCTACTGGTCTCTTCTCTGTCTTTCCCGCCCTGAACTGTCCCTCCCCGACACATACATGCTCTTGCGGTCACAACCATTTACTGATCCTCCTAACCCCTGTGTGCCCTGGCCATGGATATTATTCTACTATATTATATCCCACAAATGAGTGCGGCCACTATCAGTCCCCGTCCTTCCGACTCGCTTCACTCACCATGGCATTCTCTGTGTCCAGCATTAATAGGCAAGTCTCATGACTTCATTTGTCCTGAGAGTTGCAGTTTGAATCACTTAAATTCAATGTTCCTGTTGGTCACAGTTTATTACATTCAGTATTCCAACTCCAATCCCACCACCACCCAAGCCTGCCCCCAAAGCAGGTCCTACCATTGGTGGAGAATGGGCAATGGTGGAGGGATGGGCCCTCGATCATCATATGACGGAAAGTTTTAAGTCTGTAACTGTACCACAGTGATTCAACTAAAATTTTTTTTAAAGCAGGTCCTGAGTAAATTTTGTGTTATGAATAATCACTAGAAAGGATCCAGAGAGTTTCCTTACAGCAAAGTGTGTGAAGATTGTTTAAACCCTCAGTTCCTTCCAGCGTGATCATTCCCAGCTATTATTGCCCTAGTGCTCTCTTCCGTTCTGGACAGTCTTTCAGTATCAATATTTTTTCTTTTTAAAAATTGAATTACTGATACAGTTAAGACCGTTACAAAACTCTTTGTGACCGGGCCGTAGAATGTTCCAACACCCGTGCCTCCAGTTTACATTTCTCACCCAAGTCCCCAGTTCCCCTCCTCCCAGCCTGCCTTAAGGCAGGAAATTTCCTTCTCTCTCCTTTTGGGTGCTGTGGTTTGCCACACAGATCCCGAGAGGTTGTCCTGTCTGTTTTCTTTCCCTACTTGCAGCACGCAGTTCTTACCCAGAGTGATTGTTTCCAGCTAGCCTTGACATAATGGTTCCTTCTCTGTCCTGACTGGCTAAAGGTTTACTCTTGGCTCTGTGCTCAGGTCACTCCTGGCAAGCTTGGGGGACTATTTGATGCCTGGAATTGAACCCAGGTCACTGATGTGCAAGGCACTCTTCCTGGCCCCAGATCCAAATTTGTTTTTTGGGACCACACCCAGCAATGCCCAGGGGTTACTCCTAGCTCTGTACTCAGGAATGATTCCTGATAGTGCTCAGGGGACCCCTATGGGATGCCAGGGATGGAACTCGGGTTGGCTGTGTGCAAGGCAAAGGCCCTCCCCATGATACAATCTCTGGCCCCCAGATCCCAATGTGTTATTTGTGTTGTTTTGGGGTCACACCTGGCAATGCTCAGGGATCACTCACTCCTGGGGGTCCTTGGGGGACTATATGGGATGCCGGGATTAAACCCAGATTGGCCATGTGCAAGGCTGAATGCATGTCATGTAGTTCAGACACCTGGTCTACTGGGCAAAGCTTTTTTTCTTGATACTTTGTGTGACTAGGAACAGATAACAAAAACAAAACCCTAAAGGGCAGACATCAGCGCACGCCTTCCTGTTTTTGGATTGCAAACATTCAGTTCTTACTTAACACCTTCCCAGGTGCCAGTGCTTATTTTAATGTTTGATGCTCAAAGTTCTTTTTGTAGAGACAGATAATTCATGCTATGCTTTAGTAACATGGGAGTTGACTCCAAATAATATCGACTCCTGGGTTTCCATATTTCCTTGACTTAAGTGTCAGTTGCCCTTAGTTCCTAGCACTCCCAGAGCAGGGTCCCGACGAAGGGACTGGAGGGACCCAGGGGAAGCAGAAATCTCCCCTGGCATCAAAGGAACAAGCTAAGCACCGTGAGTATAGTAAGAGCACGGCCACGGAACCAACTCTGCCCCGCCCTTCTCCTTTCCTCGCCCTCTCGCTGCTTGGGACCGTCCCCACCTCACCTGGAGCCTCCGGCCATTGACAATCAGCTTTTTTTTTTTTTTTTTGCTTTTTGGGTCACACCTGGTGATGCACAGGGGTTACTCCTGGCTCTGTGCTCAGGAATTATTCCTGGTGGTGCTCAGGGGACCATATGGGATGCTGGGATTCAAACCCGGGTCGGCCGCGTGCAAGGCAAATGCCCTACCCGCTGTGCTCTCAACTTCAGCCCCAGATGATCAGCTTTTTAAAGGACACGTCAGCAGCCACCTCTGCAGCCTGCCTGGTGGCAAACTGAATGAGAGCACACTGTCTCTGCGTGACAGTCACCGCCCGGTCTCTCCAAACAAATGATCCCTCAGATCTGTCTCAGTTGGACGGTCATGCCTTGCTACATGTATGTACTCAAAGGATTGATGGCAGATAGGCTGCAACACATCTGGTTTCTGCTAGAACGTTACTAACAAGATCCCATGTCACTTCCCCTCATCTCCACGGGGAACAGGAACTGTGAATTGGAGAGTCCAGCTCTGAGTTACCATCCCAACGGAATATTTGTTTTGTATCTTTGTGGGGTGTGGGAGAAAATTGACCTGTGGTAAAAATAAATTTTTGATCATTTTTATATTTACTGGGTATTTTCCTTTTTATCATCAGCAGCTGAATAGAGAAGGGATCACTAAGTCAATGATGGCTGGAGGAATCTTTCGGGATAGGAAAATAAAGCACCAAACATGACGACCTCTCAGTATCTGCACTGAAAACCATAATACCCAAAAGTAGAGAATATGGGGGAAATTGTCTGCCATAGACAAGGGGAGGGTTGAAAAGGGGGGGGTATACTGGGGACATGGGTGGAGAATGTGCACTGGTAGAGGGACGGGTGTTTGATCACTGACTGAAACTCAAACATGTTTGGTAACTTCATAGTGATTTAATAAAATAAAAACATCTAAAACAAAAGATTTCTTGTACTAATCATTGCCGTGACCTGAGTGTGGTTGAACATGTCTGAAGTCACACCTCAGAAAGGCGCGTCAGAACCAGCACCCAGCATGATCTAGGTTTTTCCTCCCTTTTCCTCACGTATGGCTGAAGGACTCACTGGTCATTTTCCTTCTATGATACCAAAAAGAGAAATAAGAACTTTAGTTTTTGTCTGTCAATTCGATGGAAACAAATACCCTGGAGTGTGTATCACTAAAGAAACCTGGTGCCTGGAATGAAATAATTTTAAAGAATTTCCTATAAAACACTCACAAACTGCCATGAAAACGGAGAGTTTTTGGGCAGAAGACACGAGACTTCCGGCTGGAACTCTTTTTTTAGCGTTCACTAAGGTGGGCAGAACCTGGGCCTCCCCAGGCTCGGACAGTATCTCGAGCCAGACGGAACGGGCCAAGCATTTATGAATTTGGTCCAGTGTCTCTCCCACAGGACCAACTCTGGACCCACCTTAGTTTATGAAGTGAACCCCTGTTTCCCCGATGAAGGGAGTCTAGAGACCAAGATTTGGAATGTTAAGAAAGTGTCTACATGGCATCTAAGGAGGGGACTAAGATCCCCATAGAAGTTACATGGGAGACTTAATTCTATTCTCTAGCTTTGGAGAAGGACAGTGGAGGAAGAGAATATCAGGGGTAAGATGCTCCTCCCATACCCAAGTCCCAAAGGAGACTCAACATGTCTCCAGGAGAAACACACTCTCCAAGTAAACATATCTGATGCTGATGAATTAATGTTGCCTACAAAGAGACCCCCAGTTCGTCCATACAGCTCCACGTCCAGAGCATCAGATGAAAGTGATGTGGATGACGAGCCCGCACCACTTCCTCGGATTCAGAGTCAGAGTGGCCCCGTAAAGGAGATTTCCCACTTCTCAGCCAAGCTACCTCCGGGCTGCTTGGGCCGTGCCCCCAATCTGAGTCCAGCTGGAGGAGAAGCAGCCTCAGCTTATCAAGGGTTGGATGGGCCAGAATGGGTTCACTCAGCCATTTCCAAAAGCCCTACGCTTTGTACGGACCACCTCCTCCGTACTGTAGGGAGTATCTTGTAAGATGGAGTAGGAGTGCCTATTGGGTACCCTGGATTTTTTTATTTTTGGGTCACACCCGGTGACACACAAGGGTTACTCCTGGCTCTGCACTCAAGAATTACAACTGGCGGTGCTCAGGGGACCCTATGGGATGCTGGGATTCGAACCCGGGTCGACTGCATGCAAGGCAAACGCCCTACACGCTGTGCTATCAGTCCAGTCCCTGGGTACCCCCAGAGTTTTACATGGTTGCTAAAATGTGCTTAAGTCCTTCTCAGTATATGCAGTGGAGGATGTGGTTCAGTCATAAGGCCAAGGCAAAACCATGACTTAGGTCATACTGGGTGAAAGTTTTCAGGGATTAAGTTGACTTATGAGATCTTAATAGGCTTAGGGAAATGCCACAACCCAAGAAGGCAAGTTACTTTGCCTTGTGCCGTTTTTGCTCACGTCCATGAGGCAGCCCTGTGGACTTGGGAGAAGGGTTGGTACAGATGCCGAATTTAAAGGAAGCTATACAAGAACTGTCCAGGGGGCCTCGGAACCCCATGCAGACTTTATAGGGAGGTGGATGGATGCAATGATGGGCAGGTTAAGTGTAAAGTGACTCAACACAGCCTGTCGAAGCAATTGGCTTTTGAGAATGCTAAAGCATGTTGCCAGGCTACTCTGTGCCCCGCTAGGGAAAAGGATATAGTGGGTACATGAGGGGTATCATAATGTTAGTTCTGTTAAACACCAGGCGCAGATGCAGGCTCTCAAAGCCTATGCAGTACAAAGACAAGCTCAGAATAAGCGTTTCAGTTTGGGAAATCAGTTTCATCAGTTCTCCTTGAAAGGATAGCAGGGAACCCCCTGCTTCTTCGAAGCACCACCCAGGCTCTGTGTATGGTGTCAGAGAAAAGCACCTCCTGGGTGTTGTACCCAGTGTAAGAGGGAGAACCACTGGGTCAGGGACTGCCCTGCCAGATTTGATGCTATGGGTGACCCCATCTCGGGAAACCAGCAAGGGGGCCAACCCCAGGCCCCGTTAAACCAGGGAACATTCCGGACTGCAGCCCCTCTCCCTCTGGTATTCCATGAGCGCCAAACAGTCAATTTGCTGCAGGCAGCCCCTGTAGGGAACGCAGCCATCGATAACCCCCGATCAGAGTCCCTGCAAATTAAATTCTGGTGAAAAAGGGACCCATCTCATGGAGCACTCTCGGCCTACTCTAAGGGAGAAGCAGTTTGACTACTAAGGGAATTCGTGTTCAAACTGGGTGAGGGGCTAGAGCGATAGCACAGCGGGTAGGGCGTTTGCCTTGCACGCGGCCGACCCAGGTTCAAATCCCAGCATCCCATATGGTCCCCTGAGCACCGCCAGGAGTAATTCCTGAGTGCAGAGCCAGGAGTAACCCCTGTGCATTGCCAGGTGTGACCCAAAAACCAAAAAAAAAAAACAAACTGGGTGAACACAATTTATGTTGGTGAAGTAGTTATGGGGCCAGCTGCTCGGACATTTGATAAGGGAGAGCACATTGCTCAACTTCTCTTGCTTTGTTTTGTTATGCCCGGTCAGTCCACTCACTCTAGGACAAGAGGTTTTAGGAGCACTAATCCTTTGATTAGCAGGGAGTCTCTTGCCCTCATGCCTGGCTGTCTTCCCTGGGGCCCCTCGGAGGGGATGGGCTCCAGCTTCCCTCCCCACCCTGAGCAGAGCTCCCAGTGGCCAAAGACCACCGGAACCTAGCTACAGCCATGCTGGAGGCCCTTCTCCACACGTTCGGTCAGGCCTCACGCATGAAGGTACCGGCAGAGGAACCCAGGTGTGGGTAATCCCATCAACGGCCAACATCCAGAGACTTAAAAGTGAGCTCCCAGGATCGATAGCCCAGGTATCTTGTAGCCTACTTATCCCTCTGGGAGAAACTGGCAAGCTTCTGAGAGTTTCCTGCCCACATGGGACAGCCTTGCAAGCTTCCATGGTGTATTCATATGCTAAATCCAGTAATAAGCTGGATTTCATTCCCCTGACCCTGAAAGAACCTCCAGTGCGACATCACTGGGAGGGCTGAGTCGAGAGAGACTTCTAAGATCTCAGGGAAAGGACGAATTGAGAGGTTACTGAGCTGCTCGAGAAATCAGCGATTAACGGGATTTTGTGATTATGAATCCTTTGATTAGGCTGCTAAATAGGTTTGAGGCTCTTCATGTTCCTGGAGCGAGCAGACGCCACAAGGCTACACTAGCACTCGACAGGGACGAATGGAGACATTAGTGGCCCACTCTCAACCAAATCAGCAAGCAAGGGATGACAGTGATAGTGAATCCCTTGATTGTCTACGCTGCCCTCTTGTAATTCTTGAGATCCATGGAAAGAAATTTAAGGAAATGATTGACTCGGGGGCAGATTATCTCATGTCATCTCTACCCAACACTGGCCCTGTAACTATCTTATAGCCTACTCCTGGGAGAACCTGGCCAACTACCGGAAGTTTCCTGCCTACATGGGAGAGCCTCGAAAGGTCCCCATGGTGTATTAATATGCCCAAACCAGTAACAAGCTGTGTCTCATTCCCCTGACCCTGAAAGAGCCTCCAATGCCGCATCGTTGGGAAGGACAAGTAGTAGAGAGGGGTTTCTAAAATCTCAGGGCTAGGATGAATGGAGACATTACTGAGACCGCTCGAGAAATTCGACGATCAACGGGATGATGTACGGGGCCGTGCAGGCAGTACCCTATGGTTTGCATGGAGTAGGCATGACGCTTTCTTCCCCTGTCCTAGAGTGGCAGGCGGTTAAAACATACTGGCCCCGAAGGCGTTACCGCCACTTTCCAGCCCTACATAGCCCCCATGCCTCTGAACTTACGGGGACGAGATTGACCTAGACAATGGCAAGTAGAGTTTAAAATTCCCACTCCGCCTCCCCCTAATTCTGAGGACACTCCCATTTTAATAGGGGACACTGCAGTTTTGCAGCCGTCACCTCTCCATTCAGTGGACATGTAGAATGTTAAAAACGGAGATATTCCCCCACTTGATACACTTGAGTGTATCAGGGAAACTCCTCGTAGGAGGAAAAATTGATGCTTCTTTTCAACAGGTGACAGACCCACCAAGAAACTCCCAGTACATCTCTGGAGCTGATTTCACCTGGCGCCCAATGAGGGGCAATAGGGGACCACCAAATGCCCAATCCGGTTCACGTCGGCCAACGAATTCACGGAGAAAGTGAGTATTTCTGAGGGTCGCCTCTCTTGGCACACACCCTGGTACGGGAATGGCCTGCTTACCTTCCGATTCCTCCACCTCTGTCTACTCCTGGGAATTCCGTTATTTACATCCTTATTGTTGGAATATAGCTCTAAATATGTTAGGCCTGACTTTGGTTCGTCCTTGCTCCCCTTGCCCAAGGAGCTTAGGTTTATCAGTCACACCCATCAAAGTGCTCCCGAGTCACTCCCATTCTTTTGTTTATCTGTAACCAATTCTACCAGTTTATCTGCTCTTCCCTTAATCAAACTCTGTTAATTGGTAAGGTCAGAACTTCCTAGGACACTGAATATTATAACATTGCCTTTCTCTCCTCTTTATGCCTTTTGAATAATTTACTTTAAAGCTATGTCTTTTTTGTATAGACACAAGAAGACAATATTATGTTTTTATAACTTAAGACTTAATTGGCCTCGATATTCCCTCCTGGGCATCTGCTTTCTCCACTTAAGCCTCAGTTGCCCTCAGTTCCTAGCACCCCAAAGTAGGGTCCCCGACGTGGGACGGGAAGGATCCAGGGCAAGCGGTGAGTTATGTGCTACCCTGGCATCGAGATGGGCCTGGCCAAAGTGCCTAATTCTTAACTATAAGTTAAGAGCTTGATCATAGACAAATGCTGTCATGATCCAATAGTAATTATGAGACTGGGACCCTGCTAGGGATAGGAAAGACTGATCTGGCCTGAGCACTGTAGTCTGAGATTGAGATGGCCCCAGGAGAGCAATTCTATAAGCTTTAATGCATCTCTTATTGTGTCCATACAAAATGATTAATATTATGAATTCTTATATGTGTGCTGGCTGAGGAGAAGAGAAACACATTCATGGGACTCTGGCCTTGGGTGGGTCTTCCTGCTGAAAGAGAGATTCTGTCCTAGTGAAGGCATTCCCCTAAGAGATAGAACTATACCCCCTCCCTATGGATTGTAACCACACCTTTAGATAAGCCCCAGGCTGCTGGGGGACGGGGAGATTTAAGGTAGCTGTTTGAGGGGGCAGAGGGAGAGTTCCAGAGGAGAGTTCCAGGGGAGAGTTCCAGGGGAGAGTTCCAGAGAGAGTTCCAGAGGAGAGTGTATAGAGGGAAGATTGGAATAAACTACAAGTGAGACCAACCATCTTGGCTCCGTTCCTTCCTTCGCCTGCCACATCTTCGCCATCAACCTCCCCGGGGTGGGGAAGCGGCTGGAGGCTACCGAACTCGGGTGGCGGGAGAGACAGCTGCTGCCCTAGGCCCTGTGCCTGGCTCGGTGCAGTGAGGCATCCCTTCCCTCTCCCGCGCCGTTTCTTTTCTTTTTATTTTTATACAACTGGCGTCCCTGTGCGTGCACGAATCTCCAACCGCTGTGCAACTAAAGGTAAGAATAGCGTTCGGTAGAATTCCACTCTAGAAAAGTTTGGTGGGAGAACAGAATTTTGTGGTGCAGTGAATTAAAATACTAGACTTACTGCCCCAGTAATGATGTCGGTGGGCCCCACGGGTGACTTATGTGAAGTGGGGAGGAGAAAGACGGTCACTTTCTCCCCAACCGCCTCTACCACCCGGGGCCCAGAGTTACTGGGTTCTTGTCTCGCTCTCGGAAAAGAATTTCAGGAGTAGACAAGCAGTGAAGTAAATAGATTTTATTCAGAAGTTGCTGAGGGAGGGAGGAAGGGATAAGTGGGAGAGAGAATAGTAAGAATAACGCGCTCAAGAGAGAACGCGGGCTCCTCCAAAGATGGAGAGAGCTCTACACACATCCTAGCACTGGACACGAAAGCATGAAAGTACACATCTCAAGGGGGGAGATGCGGGCGACACATGTGCTCGGCCACATGGCACAAGCAGCACATGGGCTCAGGCAGCATATGCGCGCACTTCCTTTGTTCAAGGTGGCCTTTATAGGGTTTCTCCAACCTGCCCCCACGTGGGGGCTTCTTTCCAGGTAAAAGTCCGTTGCTAAGGTTACCAGGGAGGCTGGGTCTTCCTTAGGCTGGATCACATTTTAATCAGATTAAGGGAGAGGTTGACAGAATTGAGGAACTTCATGGGGAGGGGTCCAACCTCCTCAGGGTCTGCTGAAGGTCTTATCAGGTCTGTTTTCTGTATCCACAAGGTGGGTCAGTCTCAGGATTCTCCTTCCTAGAGGCTTTGTTAATCTGTTTCATTGCCAAGGGCCTTTCCCTATCTACCTGCCTACATCATATTCCCCCCTAGAGATTTCACCACCTTGAATCTTCAAGGGAAAATGGCTGAAGGTCCATCTTCTGGAGCTGCTTCATGCTGACAAAGGGGCGCTGGCCCTGCCTGCACAAGGGGTGAAACCTCAAGCTACCTTAGTTTTAGTGGGCCCCAGGCAATGAACTGGTTGGGATCCTGAAGTTATCTGAAAGAAAAGATCAGATCAATTAGACTGAGGAATGTCACTTTGAAAGGATTAGACTCTGGAGATGTGGAAGGTCCTTTCTGACCTAGTAAGGACAAAATAGTTTGCTGTCTTAGGAAACATAAGAGTTAAAGCAACAGAAACCAAAGCAACATAATGCCATACCCATTTTTGTCATAAAAACAATGGAAAAGAATAACTGCTTCACCCATTGGTTGATAGAAAATGACTTCCTATGTCCAGATTTTTCTAGTGGCCTAGAAGCACCACACTGCTTCTCAGGTTGGAAAAGCTACCCATCCACTGAAGCTGTCATTTGGAAGCAGTAGATGTTTATACCTTGAATATGAGCGTTTGATCATTTACATGATGCCAAGCTGCCAATCCTCTCCTTGGTAAATTCCTTGATGCTGAACAAGTGTTAGGAAAGGAAGCCCAGAATTTCCACTAGGTTCATTAATGAAACAGGAAGCACAGTTCTGAGTTCCTTCCCATGAAAGATGGCTTTCATAGTGTTGGAAGCTTAGTATAACCCTTTATCAATTTCCTTTTGAAAACCTTGTTCCTCTTGTTCCTCTTTTGCAGAGTATCTTAGGTGAGTATTCTCTGGATGGGGTATTAATCCCATGATGGAACAAGAATTAAGAGCTGTTAAAATTCTAGTTCTCTCCAAATGACTGTGTTCATAGAACTAAGTGAATACTTAGAACCAGTTGAGATGTCCACACTTGGCACTGTAGCCAATTGACAGGTTGGGGGAAAGCAATTAATTCTGAACTTTGAGCTGAGGTTCCCCCCACTAAAGCTCTGGCTTCTAATACCCTGGTCAGACTAGTGACAGCATGTTCAACATTGAGTCCCAAAGACTAGGCTGCTTACTTTACAGTCAGCAAAACACATTGTACCTGAATTACCCAAAAGGATACCTTTTAGATCAAGATTAGAATACATTTACTAGATTACTCTGTAGAATTTGAATCTGGTTCCTTAAAAAGCAAGTTACGGAAACATGGTTTTCTCTCCACCTTCATTTTAAAATTTGCCTGATGGCTTAACAAATCTGACTTGTTCTTTTGCATAAATACAGCAAGATTGGAGAACTCTCCATTTGGGGTACCCCATTATTTACTGAGAAGTCCTGGGGGTTGGCTAAAGACAGGAGGCACACCAATAATGGCATTAATTCTATGTGGCACGTCAGAGTTACCCAGGCCTGGCCATAAATGTCCCACGATGAACTGGATGGTCTCAAGCCTTCAGGTTGAACTGGAGGTGGTCTTGGGCCTCATTTTTCTTGATGCTGAGTAGGCCCAGACTGTGTCAGTCACACAGATTGCCGGATTTCTCATTTTCCATAGCAGTGATGATTTCCATTCTTTCCTTGAGCCAGCCAGCCTCTAGGGTCTCCCTGAGGTTTGTAGGGTACTTGAAACAGTACCTGTTAAATACCTGCTCCTGTCATTTAGACCAATCCCTTGACTGTTTCCCTGAAAGAGGGCTTTGGGGTCCCATAACTGATTTTCCTGTCTGCATGAGGGGTAGACCCTATTACAGAGAGGAAAGACTTTTGTCTGGATTTATGCAAACCAACATAGTGCCATGAAGCATCAAAAACATACTGAAGGTACAAAAGAAGAGAAAAGCAAACATTTCACTTTACTCACAGTGAGATGCAACACACCCATTTGTTGTGGGTCCTAGTCAAAGAAGCTAAAATCTGTAGAGAAAAAGTGTACAATTTAACATCATATTTAACCCATTCAATTCCATGTTAAAAACCTTGACTTCCCATTAATAAGAGCACTGTACTGGGAGTCCAGTGTACAGTTAAACATGTCTAATTCATTTAATCCCATTTGTAAAAAAAAACACTTGATTTTCCACAACTTTTGAAGAATTCAATAATCTAAGAGCACTGTAACAGGAGTCCAGACAATCCATCCAATATCTCTTCCATAGATCCTACCAAAAACATACTAGAACAATTCTGCATGCGATTTAAAGAGTTTCTTAAAACAGTGATCAGTTTCTTTCCTTCAAACACAACCTCAAACCTTCTACACATTCTTTTACATTCATTCTGTTCTGTAACTTTCCTTCAACCCATTTCAAAATCAACTTCACTTTAACAGGATTCCTTTCCTTTTTCCAACTGATATCTGCATCCATTATCTTTCTGAGTTAAGACATACATCTATATTCTTTATAGTCTCACAAGTTTAAACTCTTATTTTTACTGAACTTAGTACAACATGATTTCCCAAATTTGGACACAAATTACCAATCATTTCATTTAACATGACAAAACTAATTGCAGTGTTATTTCAAAAGCATTAGGTCAGTTCTATAGATATTCAACAACTTTAAAGATGCTCACAACTAAAGTTCTTACAACATATTCATTGGGCAAAGGTTCACTCCACGTTAGAAATTAACCAGGAGACATCTTAGAATTCTGATTTCTAGGAAAACACAAATATAAAGATTAAAACACTCATAGATTACCATAAAACATTAAGGATCTCACACTTGCATACAAACTTCTCTGTGATGGTCAGAGCTAGGTATGATATCTGGTGACAAAGCTTTGCAATGAATAAAGTTATCAGAATAATAACATGCATTTTCATGTACTAGACAGACTGATTTAACAATAGTCAGTAAAATTTCCCATTTTCCATGAAATACTCCATTCTTATCTCAAACTTTAACCAAGGCCCAATGCTATGGCTTCAGACTATCAGGCTAACACCTGAGATTAATCTGTTATAATTCTTTGCTAAGTACCTCTAGAAAATTTGTTACCAAAAGTCTCAGATCAAATAAAACACTTGTAGAATAAATTTTACAACCAATTTTATAACTCTAGAAACTCATATTTTAACTAAACCATTACTCTTCAAACCTGTTTTTGACCACAACTATTTCAGCTCACATTCTAATAATCTAATATAGATGCATATGTACATTGACACAACGGCATAACCTTTAAACCATCATTTTTTATGAAACATGAGTAAACCTTCTTTGGCTTAAGTTCAATAGTTCTTGTAAAAACTAAGGCTCGCCGAGGGGGCGCGTGCACTCGCGGGCTCTCGGGGCAGCGGTCTCACCGCCCGCGTTCGGTGCTCTGGAACCGCAGTGTGTGGACCAGATCTGGACGGCCGGTGGTCAAGGGCAGGCGAAGGAAGAACGAGGACCAAGCTGGTTGCTGATTAGTTACCGTTTATTCAATCTTCAAACTTTCTCATCTCCCGCACTCCCAGCTCCGGTTTCTCTCTGGATCTACTGCTCAACTGCTGCCTCTCTCTGGCTTCTCTCTCCTCCCACTTGTCTCTCCCACCTTGCCCTCTAGGCTACAACCAGCCAGGTAGCCAAATCAACATAAGAAAGCCCTTCCTGAGGGCAGGGCACTCCAAAGCCCTTCCTCACTCATAAGGTTTTTTTCTTTTCCTTAGTCCAGGAACTTATTAACATCTTAATACTAGTTATTTTTGTATGGACATAGCAAGGGATACATTGAGGCCTGCAAGGCAGCTCTCCTGGCAACATCTTGCCACAGGCTCAGACCACAGCACTCAGGCCAGATTAATCACTCCTCACCCTAGCAGGGTCCAAATCTAGTATCACTGGATCATGACAGCATTTGTCCATGATCAAGCTCTTAACTTCATGTAGAGTCAAATGACTCCCAGGTTACAAAAGCATAACATTTGTTAAGTCTTCCTGTGTCCATACAAAAAGGACTTGCTCTGAATAAACTATGCAAAGGACTCAAGGAGAAGAGAAAAACATTATTTACAAGTCAACAGAACACTAAGAAAGAAGCTACAAATAAACAAAGAGGAATAGGAGCACTGTAATGGGAGTAACCCAATAAACCTAAACTACTGAGGCTATGTTATCCTACAGTTCTTGTACCTTAGTTATTTCAAATCATGAGCTTTCTAACTAACAATTGCACAATACAAACATGCTTTCTGACACAGAAAGAGCCCTTTTTTTTAACTAAACTTTGATAATAGCATAGAAAAAAACACTTGGACTGTCAATGTTTGTGGAAACATAAGAAAACTATTTTGATGGCTTCTGTACCTCTGTTTGTAAACTGGCTAAATTCCTCATTAAGATTGGCTGAATCTTGTAAGATAAAGCCTTGGATCCTCTGAGCTCTTTATTTCACTTTAGTTTTAGCCGTTACTTCTGCAGCTCTTCCTAGATAGTAGATTCTGAAGTTCAGATGAATTACAACTGTAATAGCCATTAATGTTCTTCCAATAAGAAATCCAGATTGAGAATTTTGCCTTCTCTGTAGGCTCAACATTCTGATAAGAAATCTTTGTTTAAAACCTTGTCTAACAAGTTCCAAAAACACTTCAACCCTTTAAATTGCTGGACTACATATCACTTTGATCTCTCGTGATGATCTTGCTTTCCCTGGTCTAATTTTTACTGCTGATTTTCACTCTGGCTCCAACACTCAAGTTCAAGTGTTCCACATAGAGACAGACAGACAGACAGACAATGAACTTACTAACAAAAACACCACTACATGTGCACATGTATCCATTTGATCGATCGATCTGACCCTTCAAAAAAATGGCCGGGAGAGAACTGACAGACTGAGAAAGGAAGGAGCAGTTCCCAGGGCAAAGTTAAGCCCTGTCGGCCGATTGGGAACATTGCTCCCCGTTTCTCTGCCTGACCAGCCAGTTTCCTGCTTGTTAGAAATGGGTCAAGAAAGCGCTTTTGTTGATGCAAGCCGGCAAAACTATGACCAAGTGGTTGAAACTTAAGGTTGCCAGATGTTACCATTTTAAGATCAAGATTACTTCTGAGGCAGGGAGCTAGTATCTTCTTATCAAATGTGGGGGTAAACCACCTTAGTGACACACTTCTTCATTCTTGATATTAAATCCTTCTCTGCTTTGATAATCCTACTTCTTTCATTACTTGCAAAAGATCTGACTGCAAAATGGTCTGGTAATGCAAACTGCCATTCACTGGCCATCTTTCCCCATGCTCTAGATTATATTCAAGCCATATGGTGTTACAGAGGTCAACAAGATATTCCTTATTTAAACTATCTAGCTGGAGGCTCTTCCAATGTTTTAATTTAACAAGCAACCCAGAGGGGAATTTTTAGGTATTGAAGTTGAGTTGCCCATGTTCTTTTGAGTACCAGAAACAACCTAGGGAAGAGGAAAAACCTAAGACAGGATGGTCCTTGAGCAAAAACTACTCTCCAGGGCTTCGCTTCGGCCTCTCCCAAGGGGACTCTAACCCCTCGTAGTGGCCTTGGCCATTCCCGAGGGGACTCTAACCCCCCGAGTATTAGCCTACACGTTGGCCTCTCCCGAGGGGACTCTAACCCCCCGAGTATTGGCCTACACTTTGGCCTCTCACCTCCCGGGTATGGGCCCTTACTTTGGCCTCTCCCGAGGGGACTCTAACCCCCCGAGCATTGGCCTTCACTCAGAGGCTCATTGGATTTGGACCGTCTCCATCAATGGCCTCTGCTTCTGCCGCAGGCGTCCCTGGGCAGGCCTGGCACCGGGCAGACCCACAGCTGTGTGCCCGAGCCGAACCTAATGCTGTGGTCTTAAAGAAACCCTGCTCCTTGAAAGAAGTTCTGCCTTTCTTAGCTTGCTACATCTTCCCTGCTTTTACCTTTTTTTTTTTCTTCAGTCTCACTTTGTCTAGAGCTAAACATGCTGGCTGCCTTCATTAGCATTACAATCGACCTCTAGCTAATCCTTTAATCGGACAGCGACTGGGTGGGGAAAGGATGTCCTTCCTGGATGTTGATTCACTTTAGTTTCCCAGAACCTTCCCACTAGTGGGCTTTCCTCCCATTCCTCCCATAGTGAATGGTGACGCAAGACAGACAAAGGAGGGGTGCCTCTTTGCAGAGACCACTCAGATGCTTGCCTGGCCGGTGGAGAACTTAGCCATAGTGGTTCAGCATTGTGACTTGCGACCGGCAGCTATGCCAGTGCCACCCTTGACCGTACGTTCTCCGTGGAATCGCAGGCAGCCCACTCGAGCTCCGTGACTTAGAGGGAGTGCCTCTAAGTCAGAGTGCCAGGTCGTGGAGCCACAAAATCACGCCTGATAGGAAGACCTATCAGGGTGCTCATGCACACACACACTCACACAGAGGTTATCACATTCCTCCCTCATCCCCCCTAGAGATTTCCAAGGGAGCATACCTCCACAGCAGATTTTCCACGGATTACCTCCTTCCTCGCGGATTTCTTCACTGCTACTCCTGGCTGGCTCGCCAAAATGATGTCGGTGGGCCCCACGGGTGACTTATGTGAAGTGGGGAGGAGAAAGACGGTCACTTTCTCCCCAACCGCCTCTACCACCCGGGGCCCAGAGTTACTGGGTTCTTGTCTCGCTCTCGGAAAAGAATTTCAGGAGTAGACAAGCAGTGAAGTAAATAGATTTTATTCAGAAGTTTCTGAGGGAGGGAGGAAGGGATAAGTGAGAGAGTGATAGTAAGAATAACGCGCTCAAGAGAGAACGCGGGCTCCTCCAAAGATGGAGAGCTCTACACACATCCTAGCACTGGACACGAAAGCATGAAAGTACACATCTCAAGGGGGGAGATGCGGGCGACACATGTGCTCAGCCACATGGCACAAGCAGCACATGGGCTCAGGCAGCATATGCGCGCACTTCCTTTGTTCAAGGTGGCCTTTATAGGGTTTCTCCAACCTGCCCCCACGTGGGGGCTTCTTTCCAGGTAAAAGTCCGTTGCTAAGGTTACCAGGGAGGCTGGGTCTTCCTTAGGCTGGATCACATTTTAATCAGATTAAGGGAGAGGTTGACAGAATTGAGGAACTTCATGGGGAGGGGTCCAACCTCCTCAGGGTCTGCTGAAGGTCTTATCAGGTCTGTTTTCTGTATCCACAAGGTGGGTCAGTCTCAGGATTCTCCTTCCTAGAGACTTTGTTAATCTGTTTCATTGGGTGGGTCTTCCTGCTGAAAGAGATTCTGTCCTAGTGAAGGCATTCCCCTAAGGGATAGAACTATACGCCCTATGGATTGTAACCACACCTTTAGATAAGCCCCAGGCTGCTGGGGGACGGGGAGATTTAAGGTAGCTGTTTGAGGGGGCAGAGGGAGAGTTCCAGGGGAGAGTTCCAGGGGAGAGTTCCAGAGAGAGTTCCAGAGGAGAGTGTATAGAGGGAAGATTGGAATAAACTACAAGTGAGACCAACCATCTTGGCTCCGTTCCTTCCTTCGCCTGCCACATCTTCGCCATCAACCTCCCCGGGGTGGGGAAGCGGCTGGAGGCTACCGAACTCGGGTGGCGGGAGAGACAGCTGCTGCCCTAGGCCCTGTGCCTGGCTCGGTGCAGTGAGGCATCCCTTCCCTCTCCCGCGCCGTTTCTTTTCTTTTTATTTTTATACAACTGGGGAGGGTCGGCGGCCAAGATGGCGGCTGCTGCTGCCGGTGTGGGCCGGCTGGAGGAAGAGGCTTTGCGGCGGAAAGAACGGCTAAAGGCCCTACGGGAGAAAACCGGGCGCAAGGACAAGGACGATGGGGAGCCAAAGACCAAGCAGCTCAGAGACGGAGAGGAGGAAGGCGAGAAGCACCGGGAGCTCCGGCTGCGCAACTATGTCCCCGAGGACGAGGACCTGAAGAAGAGGAGGGTGCCCCAGGCCAAGCCCGTGGCAGTGGAGGAGAAGGTGAAGGAGCAGCTGGAGGCCGCCAAGCCAGAGCCTGTCATTGAGGAAGTGGACCTGGCCAACCTCGCACCCCGCAAGCCTGATTGGGACCTCAAGAGAGACGTGGCCAAGAAGCTGGAGAAGCTGGAGAAACGGACCCAGAGAGCCATCGCCGAGCTGATCCGAGAGAGGCTGAAAGGCCAGGAGGACAGTCTGGCCTCTGCAGTGGCCGCCCCCACAGAGCAGGAGGCCTGCGACTCCGACTGAGCCTCGCCCCTGCTCGCCGCCTGCCTTCGCCTCCGCGCCCGCCGCCCGTCTCTGTGAAGCCCCCTGGCAGCCCCCTGCGCTGTCTGGGCTGCTCACTCTGTACATATGTATGTTTCCAACTTTTTTTTTTTTTTTAATAAAAACAAACCTGTGCAAACAGAAATAGAGGGAAGATTGGAATAAACTACAAGTGAGACCAACCATCTTGGCTCCGTTCCTTCCTTCGCCTGCCACATCTTCGCCATCAACCTCCCCGGGGTGGGGAAGCGGCTGGAGGCTACCGAACTCGGGTGGCGGGAGAGACAGCTGCTGCCCTAGGCCCTGTGCCTGGCTCGGTGCAGTGAGGCATCCCTTCCCTCTCCCGCGCCGTTTCTTTTCTTTTTATTTTTATACAACTGGCGTCCCTGTGCGTGCACGAATCTCCAACCGCTGTGCAACTAAAGGTAAGAATAGCGTTCGGTAGAATTCCACTCTAGAAAAGTTTGGTGGGAGAACAGAATTTTGTGGTGCAGTGAATTAAAATACTAGACTTACTGCCCCAGTAATGATGTCGGTGGGCCCCACGGGTGACTTATGTGAAGTGGGGAGGAGAAAGACGGTCACTTTCTCCCCAACCGCCTCTACCACCCGGGGCCCAGAGTTACTGGGTTCTTGTCTCGCTCTCGGAAAAGAATTTCAGGAGTAGACAAGCAGTGAAGTAAATAGATTTTATTCAGAAGTTGCTGAGGGAGGGAGGAAGGGATAAGTGGGAGAGAGAATAGTAAGAATAACGCGCTCAAAGAGAGAACGCGGGCTCCTCCAAAGATGGAGAGAGCTCTACACACATCCTAGCACTGGACACGAAAGCATGAAAGTACACATCTCAAGGGGGGAGATGTGGGCGACACATGTGCTCGGCCACATGGCACAAGCAGCACATGGGCTCAGGCAGCATATGCGCGCCCTTCCTTTGTTCAAGGTGGCCTTTATAGGGTTTCTCCAACCTGCCCCCACGTGGGGGCTTCTTTCCAGGTAAAAGTCCGTTGCTAAGGTTACCAGGGAGGCTGGGTCTTCCTTAGGCTGGATCACATTTTAATCAGATTAAGGGAGAGGTTGACAGAATTGAGGAACTTCATGGGGAGGGGTCCAACCTCCTCAGGGTCTGCTGAAGGTCTTATCAGGTCTGTTTTCTGTATCCACAAGGTGGGTCAGTCTCAGGATTCTCCTTCCTAGAGACTTTGTTAATCTGTTTCATTGCCAAGGGCCTTTCCCTATCTACCTGCCTACATCAGTAAGATGGGACAAAAACAGTGCCGCGAGAAGTCTGCTCAAAATTTTTCACGCCAAACTGAACGTGGCAAGTTTTTTATTGAATTAATTAAGCATTTTGCAAAGAGAACTGGGCATCGTGTTTCTCGGGACCAACTCCGGTCCTGCCTAAAAATTGTCTATAAGTTTCATCCCTGGTTTTCAGATAAGGGTACTTTGGAGCCTAAGGTTTGGGAAAAAATTAAGAATAATGTTTTCAGGGAATTTAAAGGAGGGGCTAAAATCCCCAAACAATTCTGGGTAACTTGGGAAATCATTAATTCCATTCTCACAGCTTTGGAAGATACTTCTGAGGAGGAGGAAGTTAGATATGCTATGGGAGGCTTTCCTCAGGAGTTAAACAGAGAGGATTTTAAATTTGAGGATGAAGTAAAGAAATTTTCTACTACGGAGAGAGCCTTACCCTCAGCTCCTCCCATACCCAAGCCTAGAAAGAAGCCTGCTGCTCAATGCGTGGCTGCTCCCGTACCCAAACCCCGAAAGCAGCTCAAGGCATTTCCAGTGCAGACACGTTCTCAGAGCAAAAATCACTCTGCCACTGATGAATTAACGTTCTCTACTGACGTTAGACCAGAGAGACCACCACCTCCCTTGTATGACTCCACTTCTAGTGAATCAGAGGAAAGTGATGGGTATGATGAGCCAGCTACCACTTCCTCAGATTCTGAGTCTGAGAGCGGCTTGGTAGAGGAGGCTTTTCACAGGAGCCGCCGCCGTTCAACCAGGCGGCCTCCAGGTCGCTCGGGACACGCTCCCAATAGAAGCTTACAGCTGAGACCTCTCGACCGTAAATGGTCAATTCCACCCAGACCCCATGAGCTCTGTCTCTTTTTTCCCATCCAGCTAGAGGAAAATCAGTCTCCATCTTATGAAGGGTTAGGAATGGACTCACTCAGTAATTTTAAAAAGGCCTGTGCCTTGTACGGACCTACATCTCTGTACTGTAAGGAGTATCTTACAGGCTGGAGCAAAAAGGCTCATTGGGTACCTCAAGATTTTCATGTGGTTGCTAAGACGTGCTTAAGCCCTTCTCAGTATATGCAGTGGAGGATGTGGTTCAGTGATGAGGCCAAGGCGAAACTACAGAGCATAGGCCACGCTGGACGAAAATTTTCAGGGATTAAGTTGACTTATGAGATGTTAATAGGTGAAGGGAAATGGCACGACCCTAAAAAGCAAGTCACCTTGCCTCGTGCTGTGTTTGCTCATGTCCGAGACACCGCTTTGTGGGCCTGGGAGAGGATTGATGCAGATGCTGAATTCAAGGGAAGCTATACAAAGATTATTCAGGGAGTCTCAGAACCTTATGCAGACTTCATAGGGAGGTTGATGGAAGCCATAGAAAAGCAGGTGAAGGGTAAGGAAACTCAGGAGCTTTTGTCCAAACAATTGGCCTTTGAAAATGCTAATGAGGATTGCCAGGCCATTTTGCTCCCCATTAAGGAGGAGGAGGATATTATGGGATACTTGAAGGCATGTCGGAATGTTGGTTCTATCAAACATCAGGCGCGCATTAACGCTGTTGAGGCCTATGCCATACAGAGGCAAGATAAGGGCAAATGTTTTAATTGTGGGAGATCAGGCCACTTCCGCAAGGACTGCAGGGCACCTCCAAACCGTGCCACTGTGAGAGCACCACCTGGACCTTGTCCACGATGCCGTAAAGGAAACCATTGGGCCAGAGATTGTCCCTCCAATCTTGGTGTGGCTGCTGACCCCAATTCGGGAAACCTGCAGTGGGGCCAGCCCCAGGCCCCGCAAAACCAGGGGACATTCCCAGCTGCAGCCCTTCTCCCCAGTGTGGAGTTTCAGAGCTCCAGTCAATAGATTCACTACAACCTAAGAAACTATGGGTCCCGTTGCGTCTCATCAGGAGTCGAATTTACCCACCTGATTTGGCCCTCAGACCATCAAAGACTCCGCAACCCTCAGATAATCAACTCCAAATCACCGCCAAACCTGTCCTGGCTGAAAATCAAGAAACCGGAGCAGTTTCCAACAACAGAGAATCTGCCGAAGAAGATGCGACCCCTACAGGTCGGCAGAAGAAACCCCCAGACAAAGGCCCCTAGCCTTTGTAATATATTCTGGGGTCACACCAAGGATCAGGTCCGAAAAGGAGTAGCCACCCCCAGAGTGCCCTACACTTTCTTTTCCTTTAGGTACCTATTCCTGGTCATAGTGGCAGTCTTGTTTTGCAATCCCGTGGTAAGTGAAGCTAAACATGTCTATTGGACTTACGTTCCTCACCCTCCACTTCTACAGGTTGTGGATTGGACCATGCCAGGCCCCCGTGTCTGGACTAACAATTCCTTTCTTTTACCCCCTCCATGGGATTCACAGATGCCTCAGTTGCCGAATGAAGAAGGAACACCTTTTAATTTTTCTCTAGGATACTCACTCGATCCTGTTTGCATTGGAGTGCCTCCCTGTCTCCCTCTTCGCCTTCAGACTTGGATTCATACCAAGCCCCTAATTCATACTACCTCTGATTATTCACAAAAAGATTTTACTCTTACACGTATTCTCTCCATTGATGTTACACCCACTAACTTAACCTCTCTAGGTCAACCTCCCATTCCAGTTTGTGAATTTATCTCTATGAAAGATTGGAAATACTCTCCCAGTGAGTGGACGGAATGCCGATCCCCACTGGGAAAACTATCTTATCATGAAGATTATGAGTTGGTAGATTGGGGACCTAGAGGCAAGCTCGTCCCTGACTGTGCTGATGATTCTGATTATGCTAAATGTCATTTTCTCCCTGCAGCCAAATGGAGTATCACCTTTTTTAGTTCCGTTCCAAGCTTACACATCCAGACCCTAAAATTGCTGGAATGGCATGATGGGGGATTCGCCCCCCCTCGCCCTCGAGCTACACGTAATGGAACGCTCTATCCGGAACACTCTGACTTATGGAAAGTGGCTGCAGCCTTAAGCCCTGGCCACTATTGGGATGGTTACTCATGTGGCTCTGAGAAGTTCAATTTTACTTATTATGCTAGTTATAGCTCCTCTTTCTACATGCAAGCATGTGTTAAGCATCCTTATGTGTTTGCCCGAGGCACCCTCTCTTTTGACTCTGCCAGAAAAAGGGTTTCTTGTCATGATTGTGCCTTATTTACCTGTCTCAATTCTTCCCTCTCAATCCAAGATTCTCCCTACAGTATAATTTTGTTAAAGGCCAGATCGCATATATGGTTACCGGTGAACCTGACTAGAGAATGGCAACGCTCCCCCGCTGAAGGGCTCCTGACTGAAGTCGTGACACGACTGCTCCGGCGTTCCCGACGATTCCTTGGGCTCCTGATCGCAGCTGTCCTAGGACTCATTGCTGTAACCACTACCGCTGCTGTTGCAGGAGTAGCTCTTCAAACCTCGGTCCAGACACACGATTTCGTCAAAACATGGCAGAATGACTCCCACCACCTTTGGACAATGCAGGCCACCGTCAACCATGATGTTGAACAATGATTGGACACTTTACAACAAGCGTTACTTTGGGTCCAGGACCGGGTTGATATCTTAGAGCAACAAATGAAACTGTTTTGTGACTGGAATAGTTCCTCTTTCTGTATTACCCCCCATAGATATAATGGGTCCACTTATACTTGGGAAAAAATTAGATACCATTTGCAAGATTTGAAAGGAAACATGTCTTTAGACACTCTCGCCCTTCAGAATGAGATTGTTCGAGTGTTTAAGGATAAACTCCCAGGGGTTCAATATGAAAACTTAGCCCAGGGTATTGCAGAAGCATTACAGGGTCTTGACCCTAGGTCATGGTGGCAAAGCATTACCCATGCTATCAGTAGTGCTGGTACAGCTTTATTGATCATGTTCATTCTATTGATTTTGGGATTCTGCCTCCTTCGTAAAAGAGTAGTTGATACTAAATCCATGACCCATCAGAACTATTATGATCTTTGGCGCTTTGTAAACAGAAAAGGGGGAGATGTTGGAATATAGCTCTAAATATGTTAGGCCTGACTTTGGTTCGTCCTTGCTCCCCTTGCCCAAGGAGCTTAGGTTTATCAGTCACACCCATCAAAGTGCTCCCGAGTCACTCCCATTCTTTTGTTTATCTGTAACCAATTCTACCAGTTTATCTGCTCTTCCCTTAATCAAACTCTGTTAATTGGTAAGGTCAGAACTTCCTAGGACACTGAATATTATAACATTGCCTTTCTCTCCTCTTTATGCCTTTTGAATAATTTACTTTAAAGCTATGTCTTTTTTGTATAGACACAAGAAGACAATATTATGTTTTTATAACTTAAGACTTAATTGGCCTCGATATTCCCTCCTGGGCATCTGCTTTCTCCACTTAAGCCTCAGTTGCCCTCAGTTCCTAGCACCCCAAAGTAGGGTCCCCGACGTGGGACGGGAAGGATCCAGGGCAAGCGGTGAGTTATGTGCTACCCTGGCATCGAGATGGGCCTGGCCAAAGTGCCTAATTCTTAACTATAAGTTAAGAGCTTGATCATAGACAAATGCTGTCATGATCCAATAGTAATTATGAGACTGGGACCCTGCTAGGGATAGGAAAGACTGATCTGGCCTGAGCACTGTAGTCTGAGATTGAGATGGCCCCAGGAGAGCAATTCTATAAGCTTTAATGCATCTCTTATTGTGTCCATACAAAATGATTAATATTATGAATTCTTATATGTTTGCTGGCTGAGGAGAAGAGAAACACATTCATGGGACTCTGGCCTTGGGTGGGTCTTCCTGCTGAAAGAGAGATTCTGTCCTAGTGAAGGCATTCCCCTAAGAGATAGAACTATACCCCCTCCCTATGGATTGTAACCACACCTTTAGATAAGCCCCAGGCTGCTGGGGGACGGGGAGATTTAAGGTAGCTGTTTGAGGGGGCAGAGGGAGAGTTCCAGAGGAGAGTTCCAGGGGAGAGTTCCAGGGGAGAGTTCCAGAGAAAGTTCCAGAGGAGAGTGTATAGAGGGAAGATTGGAATAAACTACAAGTGAGACCAACCATCTTGGCTCCGTTCCTTCCTTCGCCTGCCACATCTTCGCCATCAACCTCCCCGGGGTGGGGAAGCGGCTGGAGGCTACCGAACTCGGGTGGCGGGAGAGACAGCTGCTGCCCTAGGCCCTGTGCCTGGCTCGGTGCAGTGAGGCATCCCTTCCCTCTCCCGCGCCGTTTCTTTTCTTTTTATTTTTATACACTTATTCTCACTAATTCTGCTTTTTCTATTTGGATCTTAATAAGTGAGATTTTTTTTTGCTTTTTGGGTCACACCTGGCGATGCACAGGGGTTACTCCTGGCTCTGCACTCAGGAATTACTCCTGGTGGTGCTCAGGGGACCATATGGGATGCTGGGATTCAAACCTGGGTTGGCGGGTTTGCCACATGCAAGGCAGACGCCCTACTCACTGTACTATCGCTCTAGCCCCAAGAAGTGAGATTTTTTTTTTTTTTGCTTTTTGGGTCACACCCGGCGATGCACAGGGGTTACTCCTGGCTCTGCACTCAGGAATTACTCCTGGTGGAGCTCAGGGGACCATATGGGATGCTGGGAATCGAACCCGGGTCTGCCGCGTGCAAGGCAAACGCCCTACCCGCTGTGCTATCACTCCAGCCCCGCAAGAAGTGAGATTCTTAAGGCGCAAAAAAGACAGGAAGATAGACTCACCATCCTGCTCCCCTATCTGAGCCCTCCCGCGCGGAGGCACCTCTGAGACTTTACCCTGTGACTTCTGATATCCCTGATCCCTCTCCCCCGGAACCTAAATCCTTGCCCCCGGAGGATGGGGCTACCCAGGTAGATGAGGCGAGGTGTCAGCCCTCAGCTTCTCGGCCTCTGTCAGGAACACAGCCACCCCCTTATCTGTCCCATGCCACTGCCTTTTTTAACCCCCCATATGACATCAGTGAGGCAGTCCGCCAGCTTGCCCGGGATACTGCCGCCTTATGCGCAGTTCTGTCGCGCGCCGCTTCGTCCAGCGAAGAAACACGCGACTCGGAGATCCTTTTGGCTGCGATTTATTTAGGAACTTTCTCATGCGTTAGAGATGAAATCAGGAAAGGGGACGTGGAGTAAGGCGGAAAAAGGGACGTATGAGGGAGAACCCCCGAGCTAGGTGACCTTCCCCCTTATATACCTCTCGCTGCCTGCTTACGCCCACGTGTCTGCATCTGATAGGTTAGTCACAGCTTATGGGCGTGGCAAGACATCCTGTTTCCTTATTAGTTGTTTTCGAAGCACACAGGTGTTGATTACAAAGAGTGCTACAAAGCATGGTCCCATGGTGGCTCTCCACACAGTTCTCCAACAGAAACAGGAATAGTTCAACTTTTGACTCAAATAAGGCAGCTGGTTCAGGAACTAGTGAGTGCCCTGCAGCCTTCTTCCCTCTCCCAAGAACCTAGTGCAAACTCGGTCTCCTCAGCCGTGGGTTTTGAAGCTAGAGTGTGGCGGGGCAGCCTTCCCAGTTACCAGGTCCCATTCTCGAGCCCCCAGTGACCCCACCTCTGCCACGGCTCCACCTGATGATTCCTCAGACGGAAGTTGAGGAGGCCTATCAGCCTGATGAAGGGGCACATTCCAAAGAGGAAAATTCCCCTCAGGACATAGCTCCGCAGGCACCCACCCGCCAAAGCTACCTTAGATTAAAATTCGAAGACCTGAAAGATTTAAAGGCCGCTGTCTCTTCTTGCGGCCCCACTGCTCCTTTGACGCTTGGCCTTTTGGACTCCCTTAGTGAGGGATGGCTCACGGCAAACGACTGGTTCTCAGTCGCTAAGGCTGTCCTGAGTAGGGGAGACTATCTCTTGTGGAGAGCAGATTTAGAATGATGCCAAAAAAATGGCATGCCGCAACATCAGAGAAGGAGGCTCTTCCTCATCCTGGATCTTTGCTAAATTTCAGGGCCATGCACCATTCGATTCTAATGAAGTGGAGGCTCGATTTCCCCTAGGGCTACGTGCCCAAATACAAACGGCTGCCCCCTGGGCCTGGAGGGGACTTCCCTCTAAAGGGTCGGTGGTAACATCGACTCCCACACATGAACGAGCCAAGGTTCGTCAGGGAGCTAATGAGCCCTATAGTGACTTCATAGGGCGCCTCACGGAGGCGGCTGAAAAATTTATGGGAAGCGAAGAGACGGATAATGAGCTGATCCGCCACTTGGCCTATGAGAATGCTAATTCCGTCTGCCAGGCCGCACTCCGTCCCTATAAGCGTGGGAAGACCCTCTCAGAATACATCTGGATATGCTCCGATGTCGATCCCACCACCCAAAAATTAGGGCTTGCTAGAGGGGCTGCCTTCAAACAGCTTGCCATTCAACCAGCAAACAGCCAGGACAAGCTGTGCTTTCGCTGTCGGTAGCCTGGACATTTTTCAGTAAACTTTCCCAATAAAAAACCGCGGCCCAGACCTAGAACTCTTTGCCCTGTGTGCAAACGGGGTTTCCACTGGGCGTCAGAGTGCCGCCAGAAGACCAGCCCGCTAAAATTGATACTAGCCAGCCCCAGGGCCCCCAATTCGCTCCCTCTCCCGTGACTGGGGCACCTCAAAATCATGGGCCGCTCAACCCATCGACGTCCAATCCCTTTGCAAAGTCATCCCCTACTCAGCCGGATCGGACCCCTGTGCCACCTCCCGCACAATATTAGTTAAAGAACAGGGTCCCCAGATAATGTATGTCAATGCCTGTGGCCCTTTGCCATCTGGAACTTTTGGCCTAATTATTGGACGGGGCAATATGCTCGCTCAGGGTGCTCGAGTACTCCCCGGGATTGTAGATGCTGATTTTCAAGGGCAGACTGGAGTAGTAGTTGAATCAATCTCCCCACATTCAGTCTTGGACGCTGGCCCATGGCTAGCAGAGCTATTAATTACTCATTCCTATAACAGTACAAAAACCACCCCCAATGTCACACTTTTGCATTTTTGCCCAATGCATTCTTGATCACATGGGCATGATGATTTTAGAAATCAACGGGAAGGAGTGTTTAGGTCTGATCATTGCAAAAAAAAGACCGGCCCCATGGAAACATATACCCTGCTCGTGGATAGGGAGAATCAATGTTGTCAAAATGGCAATACTCCCCAAAGCATTATACAGATTCAAAGCGATCCCTATAAGTATACCCATGACATTCTTCAAAGAAATGGATCAAGCAATCCTAAAATTCATATGGAACAACAGACGTCCAAGGATAGCTAAAACAATTCTTGGGAAAAAGACGATGGGAGGTATCACCCTCCCCAACCTCAATCTTTACTACAAAGCAGTAACAATTAAAACAGCATGGTACTGGAACAAAGGCAGAGCCGTAGACCAATGGAACAGGGTGGAATACCCTTACACGCAACCCCAAATGTATGATCATCTAATCTTTGATAAGGGAGCAAGAAATGTGAAGTGGAACAAGGAAAGCCTCTTTAACAAATGGTGCTGGCACAACTGGACAACCACATGCAAAAAAATGGGTTTAGACCTTGACCTGACACCATGCACAAAAGTCAGATCAAAATGAATTAAAGACCTCAACATTAGACCACAAACCATAAGGTACATTGAAGACAAGGTCGGCGAAACCCTCCACGATATTGAAGATAAAGGTATCTTCAAAGGTGACACGGAACTAAGCAACCTAGTAAAAACAGAGATCAACAAATGGGACTACATTAAACTAAAAAGCTTCTGCACCGCAAGAGATACATTGACCAGAATCCAAAGACTATCCACAGAATGGGAAAGGATATTTACACAATACCCATCAGATAAGGGATTGATATCAATGGTATATAAAGCACTGGTTGAACTCTACAAGAAGAAAACATCCAACCCCATCAAAAAATGGGGCGAAGAAATGAACAGAAACTTTACCAAGGAAGAAAGACGAATGGCCAAAAGGCACATGAAAAAGTGCTCTGCATCACTAATCATCAGAGAGATGCAGATCAAAACAACCATGAGATACCACCTCACACCACAGAGACTAGCACACATCCAAAAGAACAAAAGCAACCGCTGTTGGAGAGGATGTAGGGAGAAAGGGACCCTTCTTCACTGCTGGTGGGAATGCCGACTGGTTCAGCCCTTCTGGAAAACAATTTGGACGACTCTCAAAAAATTAGATATTGAATTCCCATTTGACCCAGCAATACCACTGCTGGGAATATATCCCAGAGAGGCAAAAAAGTACAATCGAAACAACATCTGCACATGTATTTTCATCGCAGCACTGTTTACAATAGCCAGAATCTGGAAAAAACCCGAATGCCCCAGAACGGATGACTGGTTGAGGAAACTTTGGTACATCTATACAATGGAATACTATGCAGCTGTTAGAAAAAAGGAGGTCAAGAATTTTGTAGTTAAGTGGATGGGCATGAAAAGTTTCATGCTGAGTGAAATGAGTCAGAAAGAGAGACAGACATAGAAAGATTGCACTCATCTATGGTATATAGAATAACAGAGTGGGAGATTAACACCCAAGAACTGTAGAAATAAGTACCAGGAGGTTGACTCCATGGCTTCGAGGCTGGCCTCACGTTCCGGGGAAAGGTCAACTCAGAGAAGCGATCACCAACTACATTGTAGTCGAAGGCCATGTGGGGGAAGGGAGTTGCGGGCTGAATGAGGGCTAGAGACTGAGCACAGCGGCCACTCAACACCTTTATTGCAAACCACAACAGCTAATTAGAGAGAGAGAACAGAAGGGAATGCCTTGCCACAGTGGCAGGGTGGGGTGGGGGGGAGATGGGATTGGGGAGGGTGGGAGGGACGCTGGGTTTACGGGTGGTGGAGAATGGGCACTGGTGAAGGGATGGGTTCCCGAACTTTGTATGAGGGAAGCATAAGCACAAAAGTGTATAAATCTGTAACTGTACCCTCACGGTGATTCTCTAATTAAAAAAAAAAAAAAAAAAAAGACCCAAGCTGTGTGTCTAGGACATAAGGGGCTTTCTTATTTAGTCAGACCAACCACTGGATGCCTATGTTTAATGAAGGTAACATTTCTATGTCCCTTTAAGTAAATTATTAAGTAAAATAAATGCTATGTCCCTTTGGTTCTTAATAAATATGCTTTTCCAAAAAAAAAAAAAAAAAGACCGGCCGCTCACCCTCTCACTGACTCACCTTCAGGGTATAGGTCAATCCCAAAACCCTATGTTAAGCTCATTTCCGCTTGATTGACACACGCACCAAAGAGGGAAAATCCGGGACAGTACGCCCCTATGTTCTGCCCGGGCTCCCAGTCAATCTGTGGCAGGGATATTCTTTCACAAATGGACCTTTTACTAACTGACAC
The DNA here is from genome assembly GCF_027595985.1 of Sorex araneus. Classification (NCBI taxonomy): domain Eukaryota; kingdom Metazoa; phylum Chordata; class Mammalia; order Eulipotyphla; family Soricidae; genus Sorex; species Sorex araneus. The sequence continues at coordinate 5,867,956 of NC_073310.1, read as the reverse complement.
CAAGAGCCTAGACATGCTCCTCGAAGCAGGTTATTCTCCCGGAAAGGGTCTAGGAAAAAACCTCCAAGGCATGCCTGTGCCACTGGCCCTTGACCCAGTGAAAAATGACCGCACAGGCTTAGGTTTTTTCAATAACTGCCCCTGCTCCTCCTGCACCCCATATGGATAAGATCATGTGGAAGTGCACTGAGCCTGTATGGGTGGACCAGTGGCCCCTTCCCACTGAAAAATTACAGGCGGCCAAGTTGTTAGTGCAGGAACAATTCCAGCTGGAAGTCCCAAGGAAGTCAGGAGTCCGCCTAAGAGGACCGAGCTGATGCTGGCTCGTCTACGCGACTTTCCAATTTGTTCGACTCCTGATGGAGCCTCTACAGGACACTACTGGCTCCTGCTGCAGAACATCTCTTCAAACCTCATGGAGACGCAGGATCTCACCAAAACGGGGCCAAATGACTCACCACCTCTGACGGCGCAGGCCACTGCTCACCAGGATGTCGGGCAGTGACTGGACACTTCATAGCAAACAGTGCTCGGGTTCAGGGGTGGACTGAAAATTTCAATTTTTTGGTGTGCTTTGCGAGGAGACTAGGATGATGGACCTCTGAGGACTGGGACTCCGACCCGGCAAAAGGGGAGAGATCGGACTACACTGGGGAGGAGGGAAATAAAACTGACAGAAGACCAGCCTGGGGCCCTATTCCTCTGTCCCCCGGTCCTTCGTCCGCCCGTCGCCGTTGACCGACCTGGGGAGGTGGCTCTTGGCAAATAAACGCTTGCATCCCATGTGCTGTTGCATCTTTTCGTTTTCTGTCATGGAAACGCTGTAGCCAGGACTGGGCCGGAGGCGGTATCGGGGTGTTCCAATGAGGGAGAAAGTGCCCGGCCCCCGCTCCCACCCCCAGGACAGACCAGACCTGGCTTCGGAGGAACAGGAGGGTCCAAATGCCCGAGGTGTTGGCCAGAATGTGGCCAGACCCCACCCCGCAGCCAGGAGGTGAGGGTCCCTTTCCCCAGTGGATTTTAGGGCTCTCCCAGTGCTAACGCATCAGGCCCACCTGCTGTTCAGACAAGCTGCAGCCCTGAGCCACGGGCAGGCAAACGCTTCAGAACTAGTGCAGGCTACAGCGACGGGGAAGTGGCCAGAGATGAACCAAAGTCTCAAGTTCCCTGGGGAAGGGGGGCGGGGGGTGCCTCTAGAGAGGCAGCCAAGGCTTTACACCCACTCTGGCCACCCCATCCCGTGTCCAGAGACACAGGTGGCCTGGACAGTTCCACATGGCATCCAGTTCCCTTGGGTCTGGAACAGGACAGAAGCCCCCATCAACAGGGCCCCTAGGAAGCATTCAGCTCAAGGCATCAATTGGTGCCGAGTCCAGCCTTTCCAAGGGCACCGGTGTGAAGGGACTCTGTCCCCAAACTCAGCGGTGAGGCGCCATCGAGGGCCAGTCCTTCCTGTTGGGGAAACCCCGAGATAGTTGGAGTCTAACAGATATGGGGAGTCCAGAACCATGCTGGGGTGTCAGTATCCAGTCCCTGGTACCTGCCCTAGGTGTACCCCACGACTTTGCTCCCAGGAGCTGCAAGTGCCAGGAACCCACATTCTGCCACGGGGTTTGGGGGGCAGTCAGCACAGGACAGGGCCCCCTACTATACACTCCTATGAGGTCAGAGGCATTTGTGACTGTCAAAGGGGGCAAAGCCCAGGTCACCCCCAAAACTCCTGTCTATCCCACCCAAAGCCCAGTACTCAAATCTGTCAGTTCTAAGGTCATGGCCCCTTTAAGAGAGAAAGCAAGCTTGGGGTGCAGTAGTATTGGACAGAGGGCAAGGAGAGGAACTCTTGGGGCCACTTATTCCGGGTACCCCAGTTTCTCCAAGCATCTGGAAGCTCACAGCTCTTTGGCCCTTGCATTCAGGGGGAGCAGCCCCATAGGAGCGCAAAGAGGAACATCCTACCCCACTACAGAGTCGATCACGAGCAAGAAATCGTCCACTGAATCGCTTGCCCCTCGAGGTACAGGCAGAGCCACTCGCCCCCAGACAAAACGTGCTGAAGTCTGCGATGAACCTGAGCTAGAGGAGAGCGGGACACACGGACCTGCCACCAGATCCCACCCGGCCCCTGGGAGGAACTGGGAGGAACGTACTCTCAGCATCCATCGTGAGAGGACCACAGCGCGCTCTTCTGCGCCAAGGTGTGAGGAACCTTCACTCAGAAGACACCTGACGAGACCGAGTTCTCAACGCACGTGCGCACCCGGATTCCCCCTGTGAAAGAGTTCCCACGGATCCAGACGAGACTAACAAAATTGAGAGTAAGCGCGACCGTAACCCGACATTCAGCGAAGACAATTCACGTCCTCTGGGTCAACGGACCCTTTCTGCATTCGTCTCCAACATTGGCACCGCGAGAACGCGTTGACCTGCGATCAGCACTCAAGCCTGCAGCCCCTCCAACTGCATCCAGTGATTCACGGCACATGAAACCGAAGGATGATTCCTTGGGTCTAGGTGCCTTTCTGGAGGGCAAATACAACCATGAACTTGATGAAACTAAAGGAAGAAGAGCGCAAAGAGCACCTGCAAGCCCCCATCTCAGCGGCTGGGACAGCTTCTGGGACAGGGACCAAGCCAGTCAGGATTCAGGCCCCTGGGACCCAGCCCAGCTTTTACAAAGGACTTGTTTTAATTGAATCAATACAAAACTTTTTAGAAAATGAGAAGCACACTCCACGGATTGCGATGCAAGTTGCCAAGAAGGCGCCTGTAAGCTTTCTGGAAAACTTGACAGAGGATAGGAGTTTTGGGCCACACCTGGTGGTGCCAGGGAGAAGACCAGGGTCAACTGTGTGCAAGGCCAGTGCCCCTTTCACTGCGCCATGTCCTCGTGCCCCGGCTCCTGCTTGTTCTGAAGTGCAGGGCTGGAGTGTGGTTGGCCAGTGAGGGATTCCAAGGGACAACCAGGGCGGGTATGGTCCTCACATAGCTGAGCCCCCCAGAACCTGCTGACAACTGTCCAATACAGCTGACCCAGGACCACCCCCCACGTTGCCCAGTCAGCTCACCTTGGGGGCTACTCACAGACCATCACCCCTTTCAAATGCAGAGACAGCCCTGGGCTTGGGGGCCACCTGCAGCAGCCCTTAAGGACCATATGTCAGGGATTGAACCTGGGCCTCTTGCCCTGAAACGCACTTGCCCTTTAGGCCATTGTCTGGTCCCCAGAGGGGACACTTGGATGGCCCTTGTAGCCCCTTCTAGCTGTGGGAGGGATAAAGGGACAAACACTGAGCCTCCCAGTCTGGGATCAGTCAAGTCCTGAAACTTAGCATCCTAAAAGGTGTGTGGGCATCCTCAGGGCATTTTCTATCATGGGCCAGCCAGGTGCCTCCCATGGGCACAGGTGACCTCCCTACCCCCAGCTCACGTAGGCAGCACTCCCGGCTCCCGCTGTGTTCAGTGGGAGAGGGCTGGTTTGCAGGCAGAAGTCAGGCTCACCTAGGGAGAACGGGCACCATGAGACCCAAAGCAGCTCACCGGAGAGACCAGCAACATCAAGGTACAGGGGAAGCTCCCGCCCCATCCCCTTCCAAAGACAAGAACCAAGTCAGATGATGATCTGCAACCCTAGACGCTCCCGAAACACCCCCAGACGTCCCACAGACGCTCCTTGACCCGAAACTGTCATACACAGTAGCTCTGAGATCTGGGAGTCTCGGCTTAAGAGCCCAGGTTAGGGGGGCGACCCCACGCACAGCCTTCCATGTGTTTTCCTGCGAGCCCACTTTACAGGCAGGTGAGGGATGAAGCAAGGGTTCTCCTGATTCTGCCCCTTTCCCCTCACACAGAGCAGGACACCCTGGGAACAGCTCCCCAGGTCTCCCCACAACGACCAGGCGCCCCGCTGGGGTCCGTGTCCCAGTCTGAGCCCTGGGAGAATATTCAAGCAAGGGTCCAAGGCCAACTTTGGGGTTTTTATTTTCTTTTGGGATGTGATGTGAGGGGCAGACCTAGTGACGCTTGCAATTACTCCTGGCTTTGCCCTGCAGCATAGCACCTCAGGGTGCACTAGGGACCCCCTGGACTGTGGAATCGCCAGCCCTACCTGCTTGCTGCTTCCTTTCATATTTTTATGTGTGAAAATACACTGTCGCGAAGACTATTAAGTGTGTGAAGCAGGTGAGAAGGCTTCCTATTTCTCTCAAGCCCCAGAAAAACACTAGGAAAATTAGTAACATCACCCCTGATGAGTCCAGTCCCTAAGGTCAGAACAAACCCTTCCAAAAAATTAGTTTTGCTTGCACAAGATTGCAACCCCTGGTCAAAAGTGCAGTCAATCAAGAAAGAACCCCAGTCGAAAGTGGTTCATTTCCCTAATCCCTTGCGAGAGGGAGTTGCTGAGGATTACACAGGCCTTGGTGCGCGTTCCCCCCGAAATCTCTCCGGCCCGCAGAGAGACAGTGTAAAGTGCTCCTAATTGGGTGGGTTCTTTGAGCGGTCCATATCTGAAATAAAACTGGTGAGGTTAGTAAACGGGGCTCAAAATGAAACGTGCCGATCAAGAGCGTCTTTATTGGCAGTCATGCTAGTTTTATACCTTTCTTAGCAGGGGGTTGATACATGAGTTATCAGGAAGTGTCTTCTCAGACCAAATAAGGAAAAGTTCGGGGTGTTATTTGGTGGGCTTACAACATTCTCCAAGAGTCAGTTGAGAAATAGTGGGGAGGGGAAGACAAGGGTTTATCTGGCAGGAACATCTGTCAGGAGGAATGTACAAGGCTTTTAGTGTAGAGGAAGGCATTCTACTTTACCGGCTTTTTGGGGTCTCCTGGTTACCTGCCCTGGGCTACTTTTACTTCTTGAGTTTAGCTATTTCCTTTGTCACAGGGGCACCTGTGCCTCAGGTTATGCAAAGCTGGTAATGGAATTTTCCGGTTTGTCCAGGGTAAAGGTTTCGGGGTCGTCTTTTGTTCAGGGTCCTGAACAGTCCCCAACACCTTGGCACGGTAATGATTACTGCCGCAATCCCTCGAAGCTACGTCGAACAGGGTCCCCGAGGTGGAGGGAGAAGGGCAACAGGTTAAGGGCTGGACAAGCAATGCTCACGCAGCATCTTTATTGAACAAGCCACAGACACGTATGTCTCCTAAAGGAAGCGTACATTGGAAACATCCAGGAATGTTCAGGATACATAAAGTTTATAATGTACTGGGTTTCTAGATAACTTATGATGGTTTCTAATAAACCAGCCTTCAGACATGTCCCCAAGACAAGGACATTACTAGGAACTAGCACAGGCTCCCAACACGGGGACACTGGGACCCATGTGTGCCAGGGTTTGAGCAGAAGGCCTTCGTACTGGGCTCCTCAATGGCAAAGGCAGGCAGGGCTGATGTGATTCACGGGGATGAGGCAAGGGTGACCTGAGATTCTCACAGGGATGGCCTTACTGCTGGCAGCACCAAGCCCGGGCTGAGGGGCTCCTCACATCTGTGTATGTGAGCCCCACCATTCACAGGGACCCCAAGATTAACGCTGCCCCAGGGTACAGCTGGAGCCATAGAGAAAGCGAGGAGTGAGGGGGTCTGAGCTGTCTGCCCAGGCATTGTTAGTTGGCTATTAAGCCCCTTTATTTTCCCATTCAAGCAAATCAGTGAACGGGACGACAGGTGACAGCTGTTTCCCGAATGAGGCTCATGGGTGCCAGTTAAAGCCCCCCCAGGCCTGGCTCTTGCCCCAAGGAAAAGCAGAGAATGCACCTGAGGTGAATTCATGGGTGGGCTTGCAGGCACGTGGACGGGACCACAGGAGAAGCAAATCAAGCCGTACTGAAGGGGGCACTCCCCTCCCCCCTCCGGCCTAAGGAAGGGGAAGACTCGGACAGAGGCTGCCCTACGTACTCAGGTCAGAAGGGACCTGGGGCATGACGAGGGACCAAGCCAGAAGCTTTATCTGGGAGAGGAAAAGGAAGTTCCCCCCGCACTGAGGGAGTCTCGGGACCAGGCTGTGTGGTTGACAGCTTGGCTCAAGCTTCTTTCTGGCTCAGCCTCCCAGGAAGACTCACCTTCTGAGGCGCTAACCATCTTTTTTCCCTCCCCGCCAACACCTAACAAAGATGTGCTCGTTATATGTGGCGCTTCTTTCTTTTTTAATTTATTTTTAATTAGTGAATCACCATGAGGGTACAGTTACAGATTTATAGATTTTTGTGCTCATGTTTCCCCCATACAAAGTTTGAGAACCCACCCCTTCACCAGTGCCCATTCTCCACCACCGGTACACCCAATATCCCTCCTACCCTCCCGATTCCCATCTCCCCCCACCACCCTGCCACTGTGGCAGGGCATTTCCTTTTGTTCTCTCTCTCATTAGGTGTTGTGGTTCGCAATAGAGGTGTTGAGTGGCCACTGTGTTCAGTCTCTAGACCACATTCAGCCCGCATCACCTTTCCCCTGCATGGCCTCCGACCGCATTATACTTGGTGATCCCTTCTCTAAGTTGCCCTCTCCCCAGAACGTGAGGCCAGCTTCCAAGGTATGCGGCGCTTCTTAAAGCTGGTCTGAACCCTCAGTGATTCACTAATAAAAGAAAAATACAAGAAAATGAGTTGAGGTTATCGATGAATTGAGAAAATAAATGGAGATTTATGTCAAAAGAAAAAGCTGGTCTGACCCCACATCCCGCTTCTCAATTCGGAACCGGGAAGCTAGATTAAGCGCCCTGGCTGGCAAGACACGGCAACTTCGCACAGCGCCAGTCTCCCAGGGAACTCTGGCTCGACCTGCCCACCCCCGTTTTCCCCAGGCTAGAATAGATGCACCTCAGAGGTGAGGCCACAAGAAACGCGTCCGGTCAGAGTCTCAGCTTGCAGTGACCAGAACCCCGTGGTCCTTGCACAGGAGAATTCTGGAGAGATTTGAGCCCTGTCCCCAGCATGCTTTCCCAGGTGGGCGCTTTGGGGGCCACGCACCCTGAGAACATGGTAGCCAGTGGCGAACAGTCAGGGCTAAGAGCCCCCTCCCTCTGGGGCACGTGGGCTTAGAGCAGGATGCCCCTGGGGTCACAGCCACCGTCTGCGGTCAGGGCCCCTGCCCTGTGCTGGCTGGCACAGACCCACGGGGAGCCCCCAAGGGGACTCGGATCCTCGCGGCGGTTTTCTAGAAAGCGGAGACCCAGGAAGGTTCTTTTTAGAAGCCCAGAGGAAGAGACAAAGATTCTGAGAGCAGCCTTCCCAGCCCTCCGCCCCCTTCTCTTTCTTCCCCTCTTCCGAGAGCAGAGAACCCTTGCAGGGGTGCGGGAATCAAGTGATCCACCCCCGGACGGGGCCGGATTACCCTCACCCCCAACCTTCCCCTTTCTTCCCAAGCAGCTTCATGGCAACACTTTCTTCTTCCAGGAAGCCTCCAAGCATCACCGTGACCACATTTGTTTGAAGTACAGAACCCCCCGCAGGAGAGAGAAAGCCCGACCAGCTCCCACCCACTCCGAATATTAAGGTTCCGCAGAAAGCATCTTCCCACCCCCTCCCGCAAGGGGATAAGGGACCGCAGAGAATGAACGGAGATGAGGCTGGAAGGCGCCTTTTAAACCTTCTCGGGTGCGGCGCTCACTGCCCATTGGCTGTTGATCCTCACAGCCCATTGGCTGCTGCTGCTGAGCTCTCTTCCCATTGGCTGGCTGCTTTCCTCCAACTATGACTTTCTCCTGGGCCCGGAAACCATCGCTCCTGCAGCTTTCACCCCAGGTGCAGCTGCTAAGCCGCAAGACCACCCGCTCCTCACGCGTGCCGCTGGCCCCGTGCGACTACCAACAACGCTTCTTTGGACTGTCAGGTGTTCCGGTTCTGCCAATAAGCAGCCCTTCTCGTTAGCAAAGACACGTGCCTTCTAGAGCAGAAACGGCCTCCCAACAGAATCAAAGACAAGATTCTGCGCAGGTGGAGGAGGGGAAAGTGGGCGACTTCTGTGATTTCTGCGGCACCCCCAGACCCGGGCACAATGAGCACTGTCGTACCTTGTTCTCTTTCCTGCCCCCCCCACCATTCCCCTGACCCCCACCTCCACCCCCACCATCCACTAAATGTGCATAAGAATTAAGATTTTCAGAACTAAGAATTTTCAGAATTAGGATATTCAAATCCTCCTTCGAACATTTGCAGTTGAGTTCACACTCTGTGGGCCCAAATGCCAGCTCTCTGCAGTGGCTGGCTATAAAGTTTGAGTAAGTAACATCCCCTCTGCCCCCCACCTCACACTGAGGTTACTGCTGGTCACCAGGGAGTGTTGGATTAAGTTGATAGCTCCCTGAAGTGGGAGGGAGTAAGTGACCAGCACCCACTTGGGGTGCAGAGGCTGTAATTAGCCATAAAAGAAGTGCTGATCTGCTTAGCCATGACATTTTGCCTTTGGATGGAGCTACTGGGGGCAGGCAGGAGGGGTCACATCCAGTGAAATAAGTCAGAGGGAGAAGGACAGATGCACAAATGCTGATGATCTCACTCATACGTGGGATGTGAAGAAATAAGGCAAGGGGACAATGTCCAGTGAAAAACCCTTGAACACTGCTAACGCCTATTACCAGCAGGATGGGGAAGGGGTGTGACTTAAAGTGACACCAGGACAATGGTGAAGTGTCTTGGGGCACTTTGGTGCTGATGAAGATGCAAGGACTTTGTATATCCAAAACATAAACGTTAGCATGATTGCAAAATCAATGATAATTTTGTGTATGTGTGTTGGGTATTTTATTTTTATTTATTTATTTGAATCACTGTGAGATAGAGCATTACAAAGTTCTTTGAGTTTCAGTCGTACAATATTCCAAACCCATCCCTCCCCCAGTGTAATATCCCAGTACCAATGTCCCCGGTTTCCTACCCCCTCCCAACTTGCCCCTACTTAGCCTGCCTCTATGGCAAACCTCTCTCTCTCTCTCTCTCTCTCTCTCTCTCTCTCTCTCTCTCTCTCTCTCTTTCTCTCACTGGGCATTATATTTTGCAATACAGATGCCGAAAGCTTTTCAGCCTCTCAATGCCAGTCTTCAGTGTGTTAGGGCTGAGGGAATAGTCCAGGGGGTTGAGGAGCATGCCTTGCACGTGCCCACCTCAAGCTCAATCCCCAGCAACAGTGCAAAAGTGTCTGACACTGGGGGTGGTTCTTCCTCTGCTGTTATAGGAATGAGTAGTAGCTATGCTAGCCGCGCGCCAGCGTCCAAGACTGAAAATGGGGAGATTGATTCAACTACTACTCCAATCTGCCCTTGAAAATCAGCATCTACAATCCCGGGGAGTACTCAAGCACCCTGAGCGAGCATATTGCCCTGTCCAATAATTAGGCCCAAAGTTCCAGACGGCAAAGGGCCACAGGCATTGACATACATTATCTGGGGACCCTGTTCTGTAACTAATATTGTGCGGGAGTTGGCAGAGAGGTCCAATGCGGCTGAGTATGGATGGCTTTGCAAAGGGATTGGACGCCGATAGGTTGAGCAGCCCATGATTTTGAGGTGCCCCAGTCATGGGAGAGGGAGCAAATTGGGGGCCCTGGGGCTGGCCCTGTATCCAGTTTCCCCGCCTGACCTTCTGGAGGCACTCTGCCCTGTGTGCAAACGGGGTTTCCACTGGGCGTCAAAGAGATCTAGGTCTGGGCCTCGGTTTTTTATTGGGACAGTTTTTTAAAAAATGTCCAGGCTGCCGACAGCCAAAGCACAGCTTGTCCTGGCTGTTTGCTGGTTGAATGGCAAGCTGTTTGAAGGCAGCCCCTCTAGCAAGCCCTAATTTTTGGGTGGTGGGATCGACATCGGAGCATAGCCGGATGTATTCTGAGAGGGTCTTCCCACGATTATAGGGACAGAGTGTGGCCTGGCAGATGGGATTAGCATTCTCATAGGCCAAGTGGGGGATCAGCTCATTATCCGTCTCTTCATTTCCCATAAGTTTTTCAGCCGCCTCCGTGAGGCGCCCTATGAAATCACTGTAGGGCTCATTAGCTCCCTGATGAACCTTGGCTAGGGATGTTACTACCAACACTTTATTTATTTATTTTTTTTTTTCAGTGGGAAATAATTTTAATCAAAGAATTGTACATTTTTTCCCACATATTTTGCTTTGTATTAGGAAATGACATTGCAATCCTTTTCACTACAATATTACAAAATATTTACAATATTAAGAATAACTCAAACACAAAAGTCAAGATGGGGTGCAGTAAACTGCTTTCCCCCCTCCCCCAGAAATCTCTGCTCCAGTGCCCTTAGCACATCAGAAGAGAATCAAAACAAGTAACGAAGATCCCCGGTCACAAATTTCCAAAGATTTGTAAAGGGAAAGAACTGAAAAGGGATGAAAATGTTGGTCTGAACGGGCACGGATGTTAGCAGTACTGCTTCAACAACCCATCTAATCTGAGTCTGGAGGAAACTGTGAACAATGCTAAACTTTAGGATATTTCTTGAACTGAAATGAGAAAATACCCTGACAAGTGAAAGTAGCTCTTTGCCTGCATTTACTCAGAGCCTCTTTCTCCACCAGCCACTGATGTGAACAGATCCCGCGCTGGCCCAGCCGCTGTCACAGCAGCCTGTCCATCTCCCTCATGAACGCTTCATAAACATCATCCTTAGTTTGTACTGAGACAGGAAGAGATGGGCCAGATTTAGGGGCTGCTTTGGCAAGAGGCACAGCAGAATCATCCTCTGACTTCCTTTGGGGAGCTTCGGTAGCCCCTTGATTCTCCCGACGGACCCTCAGTGCGGTGGGCACAAACCGAGGAATCTCGGCCTTGGGGTTGGTGATCTGTGGCTTGGCACTGATGGTTGCTGTCGCTTTCTTCTCAATGGTGGCTGCGCTCGTGTCATCCGCCTTGGGTCGCTGGATCAAGTTGGGAGGCGCGCTCAGAACTCCTGGGTTCGGCAAGGGAGCCGGTGGGAAGAGCCCAGGCGGGGCAGGTCCGAGTGGAGGCACCAAAGGGGGGCGCATCATCCCAGGATGAGGCGGAGGGATCCCTGGAGGTGCAGGGGGAGGTAGCCTTGGTGGAGGTCCCCGAGGAGGGGGGCCTGGAGGCAGACCCTCAGGTGGACCTGGGGGAGGGCCGGGGGGTGAGCCTGGTGGTGGTCCTGGAGGTGAAAGTTGGGGGAAAGGCCCTCGAAGTCCTGGCATTCCGGGTGGCCTCAAGAATGGAGGAGCTCCTGGAGGTGGTCCAGGAGGAAGGCCTGTGGGTGGCCCAGGTGGTGGTCCCAGAGGAGGTGGTCCTGGCATGGGAGATGCCTGTATCTGAGGAGGAACAGACCGAGAGGGCGCTTGCTGCTGGGAAGCACCAGATGTGCCGTCAGAGAGAGAGCCCTCCTTGTGCTGTTTCTGCGATGGCTTTTCTGCGTCAGAATCCTCCTCCTCCTCCTTCTCCTCCTCCTCCTCTGAAAACTCCTCTACTTCACGGCCCTCCTCAGGGATTTCCTGACCTGCCATTCGAAGCATCGTGGCTTGGAGAGGAGTCAGCTCCTTCATACTCTTCTTTCTCTTCCTTGACTTTCCAGGCATATCTGCAAACCGTCCACTCAACCGTTTTTTTTCTTCATTGGTGTCTCTCTCCTTATCATCCCGGTGCCCCAAGTCATCGCCTTCCCTTTCTCCATCTGATCGGTCAGTGTCACTGTCGTCAGTACTGTCGTTGTGCTTCTCTTGACCCATGTCCTCAGGATAGCCGTCATCTTCACTGGTGCGGGAGACGTCATCATCAGGACCCCGCTGAGCCAGTTCAGGGCTACACAGCATGTCTTCATCTCGCCTCCGAGGAGGAAGGGCTAGGGCCAAGCCGACCTTCCGGCCATACATCTGTAAGACTTGAGGAGGTGGAGGCCCGGGAGGAGGCCCGGGAGGCTTTCTGCCAGGAGGCAAGCGTGGAGCACCGTGTCCAAGAAGAGGAAGTATAGACACCGCCCGAGATGGAGGTCCGCAGGCTGGAGTCTTCTTAAGGATGGAGGGTGGCTGGGCACCAGGAAGGGGAATGTCCTGGATCAGGATGGTGGAAGGAGCATGTGGTATATCTGGCAAAGGAATACTCTCCACTTCCACGTGCTGGGCGTTCTTGACAGCAGCAAAATACTGGCTAAGTTGAGCCCTTTTCTGTTCATATTCTACTTCCAACTTTCTTAGTTCTTTGTATATATCTGGATTCTCTTTTTCATAGAGCCGTAGAATACGTTCGAAGGTTTCACGCAGTTTTTGACGTTTATCTTTCAGCACCTTCTCGTTTAACCGTGGTGGTTGTACTGGGTTAAATTCCATTTCATCCCATGTCTCCATGTCCCGGAGAATTTGTTTAGGATCTTTCATCTTCAAAACTGCAGCTCGTACCATCATGCGTTGCTTCTTGTTCTTCTTTAATTCTCTCTTCCGGGCTTCTTTCCGGGCTTGGTCTGTAGGATTCATAAACTTTCCACTCTTGGTGGATGATGTAGATCTCCGTCCCATGTTGATAATTTGTGTGGTTTACTTGCCTATTAAAAAAAAAAAAGAAGGGGCTGGAGCGATAGCACAGCGGGTAGGGCGTTTGCCTTGCACGCGGCCGACCCAGGTTCTAATCCCAGCATCCCATATGGTCCCCTGAGCACCGCCAGGGGTAACTCCTGAGTGAAAGAGCCAGGCCAGGAGTAACCCCTGTGCATCGCCGGGTGTGACCCAAAAACCAAAAAAAAAAAAAAAAAAAGAACAAAATTTCTGCTGGGCTGCCGGGGCTGGGAGGGGCGGAGAGGGGGCGAGATTTTAAAGCTCTTGGACTTTGTAAGGGCCTTCACCTCTGCCGGCCGGTCAGCCCCCCAGCCACCGCCATCGGGAAAGCTCGCGCCCCTCCCTACCGACCCTTTAGAGGGAAGTCCCCTCCAGGCCCAGAGGGCAGCCTTTTGTATTTGGGTAAGGAGCCCTAGGGGAAACTGAGCCTGCACCACATTAGAATCGAAAGTTGCATGGCCCTGAAATTTAGCAAAGATTCAGGATGAGGAAGAGCCTCCTGCCACGATGTTGTTGGCGCGCCATTTCTTGGCACGTGCAGGACTCAAGCGTCCGGTGCTGGAGAACCGTCTCCCAGACCGGTCAGGGCTGGGCGGGTGGATGAAGGATGGGGAATCGAGGAACAGGGCCCCAGGCTTGGGCTGTCAGGTGATTTCTCTCCTCCCCAGTGGAGTCTTACCTCTCCCCTCACCGTGCAGTTGCAGTTCTGGTTGTAGTCTTGGTCGTGGTCCCAGTCGTCACAGGTCCATCATCCTAGTGTCCTCGTAGACCCCAAGGTCCTCTGGTCGTAGCCATCCTATTCCTAGTCACCGTCTTCTCTCTGTCTTCTAAGTCCTTGGAGTCCAAGTCTCAAAGTCCCTCCTCTGCCCCTTCCAGCACAGTTTTATATCACTCGGGAAGGGTGGGGCTCACCTAGGGTCGGGCTGAGCATTAGCATAACGGAGACAAGGCCACGCCTTCAGGGGAAGTTCTGGGAGATCAACCCAAAGACAAAATCTCATCGGAAGGTTCAGCCTTTCAGATTACTAGGAGACCCACTCAAGGGTGGGGTTTCCTCCGGGGTGTGTGGCTTTCTCCTTTCCTCAGCTAATCCATTTAAACAATCATAGTCAATTTCTAATATTTCTAGTCTTTTTGGTTTTTTGGCTTTTTTGGTCACACCCGTCCATAAACAGGGTTACTCCTAGCTCTGCACTCAGGAATTACCCCTGGTGGTGCTCAGGGAACCTTAGCGGATGCTGGAAATAGAACCCGGGTCAGCCCGTGCAAGGCAAACACCCTACCTACTGTACTCTCACTCCAGCCCCTCTAGTCACTTTTGTACGAACACAGTAAGGGATATACTAAGCTTCAAGTTTGGCTCTTCCTGGGATCATCTCTCTGGATGTCTCAGACCACAGTCCTCAGGCCAGGTTAGTCTTTTATTTTTTTTTTTGCTTTGAAATAATTTTTAATAAAGTATGATTATATTTGGTTTTACAGCAATTTTTAACAAAAATGGAAGATGCCTAGAAAAATAGTAACTCTAGATACACATACAAATCAAGAAGTTTTAATAGACTTATTTTTAGGGCCTCCCAAGTGCGCACACGGAGGTTGGGGTTGCTTCAGCTGATAATTACTCCACCTTGCCCTGTGCTAGGACACGACAGACAGTGTGGTCCCATCAAGCTCTGTATACTGCTGGGACAAGCAGGCCGGTACCTGGCAATGCTGGGAGGCCAGGAGGAGGGGACCCAGGTCAGGTCCACCCAAGGCACACACCCTAGTCCCTGTGTGGTCCGAAGGCTGGTCCCTAGCCCAGAGACTTTACATTATACACCTTGTCCTTAGAAATTCTGACTTAAAGATTTTATTGTGGTCCAGGAATAAGCAGCCGACCCGGGTTCGATTCCCAGAACTCATAGAGTCCCCGAGCACTGCCAGGGGTAATTCCTGAGTGCATGATCCAGGAGTAAACCCTGTGCATCGCTGGATGTGACCCCAAAAGAAAAAAACTCCTTCCCCCCAACCCTGATGGGACGCTGAGATGATGTCACATCTGCCCCCCGTCTACTGAAGCTCCCAGGTGGCCACAACCCAGAGACACAGACGAATGTCGGACCCCAGCAACCTGCCGCAGCGATTTCTTCAGACCCTGGTTATGAAAATCTTAGAATTCCTCGGGGCCGTGCGACATTATATCGTATCTGTAACGAGCAATACAAAACACATTGTCTAGCGTTGCATTTTCAGCAGGTAGGAGGGGTGGTAGGACTGGTCTTGAAATATTGACGGAAACTGAAGTAGAGAAAGAATATTTTGCAAATTGTCTGCCACGCAGGCAGGGGGAGGTGTGGAATGGGTGGGCGGGAATTCTGGGGATTTGGGCGGTGGGAAGCATGCACTGGTGAAGGGGTGGGTGTCTGACCGTATGATCAAAGTTCAAACGTGAGATTTTTGTTACTGTACCCAATGGTGAATTAATAAAAAATAAATAAATAAAATATTTATGACTATTGGGTTCATGCAGGCTATTATTTCTCTAAAATTGTTTCTCCATATGTAATGGTTATGCAAAGACTTTTAGAAGTGCTTATTCCTGGACCACAATAAAAATCTTTAAGTAAGAATTTTTAAGGACAAGGTGTATAATGTAAAGTCTCTGGGCTAGGGACCAGCCTCCAGACCACACAGGACTAGGGTGTGTGCCTTGGGTGGACCTGACCTGGGTCCCCTCCTCCTGGCCTCCCAGCATTGCTAGGTACCGGCCTGCTTGTCCCAGCAGTATACAGAGCTTGATGGGACCACACTGTCTGTCGTGTCCTAGCACTGAGCAAGGTGGAGTAATTATCAGCTGAAGCAACCCCAACCTCCGTGTGTGCACTTGGGAGGCCCTAAAAATAAGTCTATTAAGGTTCCTGGCGCGCCTTCCGCCCAGAGATGAACCGGGAGCCGCGGCACGAGAAACGGACCCTCCGCGCCTATTGACTGTGATCCTGAGGTCTCCTAACCCATTTTGGCACCAGAGCAGATGCTTGCAGCCATGCATTTTGACTGTGAACTGAGCTAAAATATTAGAAACCCAAAACCGCGCGGCCGCAATAGCAATTATATAAGTTATATATTATATAAGTTATATAAGTTATTATTATATAATAATAATTATATAATATATAATTATATAAGTTAATATTGCCTTTCTCCTCTTCTTGTGCCTTTTGAATAATTTACTTTAAAGCTATGTCTGTTTTGTATAGACACAAGAAGACAATATTGTGTTTTTATAACTTGGGAATTAATTGGCCTCGAATATTATTCCCTCCCGGGCCTCTGCTTTCTCCACTTAAGCCTCAGTTGCCCTCAGTTCCTAGCACCCCAAAGTAGGGTCCCCGACGTGGTACAGGAAGGATCCAGGGCAAGCGGTGAGTTATGTGCTACCCTGGCATCGAGATGGGCCTGGCCAAAGTGCCTAATTCTTAACTATAAGTTAAGAACTTGATCATAGACAAATGCTGTCATGATCATTGGAATAATTAAATAGTAATTATGAGACTGGGACCCTGCCAGGGATAGGAAAGACTGATCTGGCCTGAGCACTGTAGTCTGAGATTGAGATGGCCCCAGGAGAGCAATTCCATAAGCTTTAATGCATCTCTTATTGTGTCCATACAAAATAATTAATATTATGAATTCTTATATGTTTGCTGGCTGAGGAGAAGAGAAACACATTCATGGGACTCCGCCCTTGGGTGGATCCTCCTGCTGAAAGAGAATTAAGTCCTAGGAGAAGCATCCCCTAAGGGAAAGGACCTTACCCTATTGATGGTGACCACACCTACGTGTATGCCCCAACCCCCTGATGCTGTGGAGATTTAACTAGGTTGTGAGAGTGGGTTGGGGGGCCAGATCCACGGGGCCAGATCCACGGGGCCAGATCCATGGGGCCAGATCCACGGGGCAGATCCACAGGGAGAGATCCAGGAGAGCGGGAGAGAAGCGGAGAGAGAGAATGAAATAAACGGATCGAGCAACCAGTTTGGCCTTCTTCCTTCTTCCTTCCGTCGCCTGCCCTTGACCGACGGCACACACAGCGGTTCTGGGGCACCGGACGCGGGCGGTGAGACAGAGCCGCCCGGAGAGCCCTCGAGTGCACTCGCCCCTCGGCGTTCTTTAGTTTTTTACAAAGGTGCATGAAAATCCCAGTAAATGAACCTGGGAATACACATAATTTTCCTTCCTTTGTAGTGTCCATGGTAGCTGTATATGTTCAGGTGCAGGCAGTTGGACACTCATGCTTTCCTGCATGTATGTATTCAAAGGACTGATGGACTACAGATAAGCTGCCGTCAATACATCTGATTTCTGCTAGAACATTACTAGTAAGACCTGTCACGTCCCCTCATCTCCACGGGGAACAGGAACTCTGAATTGTAAAGTCCAGCTCTGAGTTACCATCCTAATCGAATATGTTTTGTATCTTTGTGGGGTGTGGGGGGAGAAAATTGACCTGTGGTAAAAGAAATAAATAAATTTTGAATCATTTTAATATCCACTGAGTATTTTTCTTTGTATCATCTAAAAACATATCATCTGGCAGCTGGAATAGAGAGGGGATCACTAAGTCAATGATGGTTGGAGGGATTGTTTGGGATGGGAGACGTGTGCTGAAGGTAAATAAAGGACCAAACATGACGACCTCTCAGTATCTGTATTGCAAACCATAATGCCCCAAAGGAGAGAGAGAGTATGGGGGAAACTATCTGCCATGGAGGCAGGGGGAGGGTTGGGGTGGGGGGGTACACTGGGGACATGGGTGGTGGAGAATGTGCACTGGTGGAGGGATGGGTGTTCCATCATTGTATGACTGAAACTCAAACAAGAAAGTTTTGTGACTATCTCACGGTGATTTAATAAAAAATAAATAAAAACATATATAAAACAAAGATTTCTCATACTAATCATTGCCGTGACCTGAGTGTGGTTGAACACATCTGCAGCCACACCTCAGAAAGGCGCATCAGAACCAGCACCCAGCATGATCCAGGTCTCTCCTTCCCTTTTCTCACGTATGGCTGAAGGACTCGCTGGTCATTTTCCTTCTATGCTACCAAAAAGAGACAAAAACTAAAGTTCTTATTTCTAACAATTGCATGGAGACAAATACCCTGGAGTGTGTATCGCTGAAGAAACCTGGTGCCTGGGATGAAATAATTTTAAAGAATTTCCTATAAAACACTCACAAGCTGCCATGAAAACGGAGAGTATTGGGGCAGAAGACGCGGGACTCCCGGCTGGAACTCTGATTGTAGCGTTCACTAGGACGGGCAGAACCTGGGCCTCCCCGGGCTCGGCCAGTGTATCTCGAGCCAGACAGAACAGACCAAGCATTTATGGATTTGATTCAGCATCACTCCTGCAGGACAGGGAACCTGGAAGATGGCATTTCCCGAGACCAACTCCGGGCCCACCTTAAAGTAGCTTATGAAATAACCCCCTGGTTCCCGGATGAAGGGACTCTAGAGACCAGGATTTGGAACGGTAAGAGAAGAGTCTACATGGCATCGAAGGAGGGGACTAAGATCCCCACTGAAGTCTGGGTGCATGGGAGACTTAATTCTATTCTCTAGTTTTGGAGAAGGACAGTTGAGGAGAATGTTAGGGGCAAGATGTTCTTAGCTCCTCCCGTGCCCAAGTCCCGGAAGAGTCTCAACATGTTCCCAGTGTATGATCGTGTTCATTCTTTCAGCTCAGCCGGAGCCCAGGACCCGCAAAGGCTCCTCGGGGCCAGCGGCCGGCGTGGCCCCAGGCCGACCTTCCTTATTTATAACCTCCTGATTGCGGCTGCTTTGATCCCGGCCGCCCGGCCAGCCTATTTCTAGACTGAAGAGGCAGCAGGGAGCAGTTCCGGAGCTTCTGCTTGGGGCTCCTTGCCCTGAGGTTCTTCCGGATCCTTCTCCGTGTCCATCAGCAGGAAGGGCGTCCTTCCATCTTCCATTGCTCTGATTGGTAGAAACGATTCCGTGTCACCCACCCGGGGCAGTGTCAAGGCGGGCAGGACAGGCGCTCCTTCTCACAGGGGCCACTCGCCCGTGGGCTTCCGGCTGGGGACAGAGGACTTGGGTCTGTTCCCTGCCATGGCTTTGGTGACCCAAGCGTGTCTGCTGCGTGACAGGAGCGTGGCAGGCTTTGGCAATGCCAGGGAAGGCGTGTGTGAATGCCCGCATGCACACTCAGGGTGGCGGGCTGTTCTGAGCATGTGGCTTTGGTCTAAGACAGACGAAGATGGGGACTCAGGCTTCCTCTGGGTTGCCCGTGGGTTAGCCCGGCTTGAGCCCCGAAAGTTCTGCATCCGAGGAAAATCCTTAGGCCGGCCGAGACTGCTGCATGCCCGGCCGACTGCTCGGGGCCTCGCCAGAGCCGGGCCTGGCGGAGCCCCTCTGCTTCCTGGTTCCCCCGTGCCCTGCGCTGTGAGCAGGAGAGCCGCCTCCCGGAGTGGCTGTGGGGACTGGGAGAAACGGTCCACGGGGAATGAGGACAGTGCTCAGGGAGTCCCCAGCTGGGGGAGGGTGCTCTTAGAGTTCCCTCATCCCTGCAGATGTCAGAGACATGAAAGTATGTTACAATCCTTTAAAAACTAATATTCATGATTGTTACATATGGGCAATCACATGGTGGGGGCAGGGTCTCCCAGTGGTTCTAGGGAGGCTGAGAACTGTTCCAGGTATGTAGTCTTTTGACTCATCTTCCCTGGTCCAACAATTATAATTTTGAACAAAGAGCATGACAAACATATCCTTCCTGATAAAGGACAGGAATTCTCTGTCTAGAGGTTCCCGTCCAGATGGCCAAAGACTGATGGCTGAACACTGACTCCGAGATGACAATGTAGTAATATTTTCCATTAAAAGTTAACACATTCAGGGCTGGAGCGACAGCACAGCGGGGAGGGCGTTTGCCTTGCACGCGGCCGACCCAGGTTCAATTCCCAGCATCCCATATGGTCCCCTGAGCACTGCCAGGGATAATTCCTGAGTGCAGAGACAGGAGTAACCCCTGTGCATTGCCAAGTGTGACCCAAATAGGAAAAAAAAAAAAAGTTAACACGTTCAGTTCTCACTGAGCAGTACAAGGAATTACTTTCTTAAAAAAATCAGGGGCTGGAGTGATAGCACAGCGGGTAGGGTGTTTGCCTTGCACGTGTCCGACCCGGGTTCGAATCCCAACATCCCATATGGTCCCCCAAGCACCGCCAGGAGTAATTCCTGAGTGCATGAGCCAGGACTGACCCCTGTGCATTGCCAGGTGTGACCCAAAAAGCAAAAAAAAATCAACATTGTATAACTGAGTAGGAAACAGAATTATTATACAGAGGTGACACAGGAGGATAAAATTATTCATGTGTCTAAACGTGGTCCTATACTAAGTGCCTCTCTACCTGGGGAGTTCCTTTTCTGCTTTTCAATAAACTTTTTCTACTTGCGTCCACTGCGTGTGGGGATGATGTCCGTGACCAGTCACTGCTGTCCTAGGAAGGGGCCCAGGGGCTGTCTGGCCTCAGCTGTTCCCTTCTGTAGCCTCCATTTCTTCCCCAGTGGGATCCAGGTTTCATAGACGCTGCTGTAGGGCCTCTTCGTCCCATCCATCTGCATGTCCCCTTGCAGAAGGTGACTTCCTTGGCATGAGTGCAGGAAGTGTGTGTGGGGGAGGGTGCAGGGCAGAGCAGAGCCACACCTGGGGCTGGTCAGGAGCGGGTGTGAGGCAGCTGGGAGCATCTGCAAGACCCAGAGGCAGCTGCGGGGATGAGGGGACTCTAAGAGCACCCTCCCCCAGCTGGGGACTCCCTGAGCACTGTGCTCATTCCCAGTGGACCGTTTCTCCCAGTCCCCACTGCCACCCCGGGAGGCGGCTCTCCTGCTCACAGCGCAGGGCACGGGGGAACCAGGAAGCAGAGGGGCTCCGCCAGGCCCGGCTCTGGTGAGACCCCGAGCAGTCTGCTGGGCATGCAGTGGTCTCGGCCGGCCTAAGAATTTTCCTCGGATGCAGAACTTTCGGGGCTCAAGCCGGGCTAACCCGAGGGCAACCCAGAGGAAGCCTGAGTCCCCATCTTCGTCTGTCTTAGGCCAAAGCCAAACGCTCAGAACGGCCCGTCACCCTGAGTGTGCATGTGGGCATTCACACACGCCTTCCCTGGCATTGCCAAAGCCTGCCACGCTCCTGCCACGCAGCAGACATGCATGGGTCACCCGAACCATGGCAGGGAACAGACCCAAGTCCTCCGTCCCCAGCCGGAAGCCCACTGCAAGTGGCCCCTGTGAGAAGGAGCCTGTCCTGCCCGCCTTGACACTGCCCCAGGGTGGGTGACACGGAATCGTTTCTACCAATCAGAGCAACGGAAGGACGCCCTTCCTGCTGACGGACACGGAGAAGGATCTGGAAGAGCCTCAGGGCAAGGAGCCCCAAGCAGAAGCTCCGGAACTGCTCCCTGCTGCCTCTTCAGTCTAGAAATAGGCTGGCCGGGCGGCTGGGATCAAAGCGGCCGCAATCAGGAGGTTATAAATAGGGAAAGTCGGCCTGGGGCCACGCCGGCCGCTGGCCCCGAGGAGCCTTTGCAGGTCCTGGGCTCCTGTTGAGTCTAAAGAATAAACACGATCATACAATCATCAAACACCCATCCCTTCACCAGTGCACATTTTCCACCACCAAAATCCCCAGTATTCCCCTCTACCCCCCACCTCCCATTCCAACCCTTCCCCAGTCTGTGCTCAAACACGAAAGCTTTGTAACTGTATCCCACAGTGAATCAATAAAAAAGGGGGGCGGATAATAATAATAAAATAAAATTAACATTCTGGATAAAAAAAAATAATGTGGAGTTCATGCACAATTCAACCAGCTTAATCAATAGTGGAATACATAGCAGTGCTCCTATATTTATTTTTAAAAAAAGAATAAACACAAGCACAGTGTTGGAAGAGCAGGAGCTTGGGTGCTGCAACCAAGGAGATCCAAGTTCGAATCCCCCACCCGCCCTGCACAGCCCTCAACAGCCTAACCGCCACCTTTCCGTCTCCTGTAGAGTGGGGTGCAGGCAGGGTTCCCCCTGAAGGCAAAGCTGGGCCCCGGGGGTATTCCTGAGCACTGACTCAGTGCCCCAGCCACCTTCTAGATCAAACCTAAGTAGTGCTCTGTTTCTTTCCTCCCTCTTATTGTAATTAACACAAAAACAGAAGGGGAGGGCTCCCAAACAGTGCTCAGGGGATCCAGAGGCCACTCCTGGTGATTTCGGCTCAACCAGATCAGTGGTTCAACACAACGGCCCGGGAATACGATGCTCCAAGACCCTGGGGTGCCAGGGACCATCAGGGTCATGACATTTTTACTGGGGGGGGAGGGGGCTCCTGCAAGCCTCTGGGAGCTATGTGGTGCCGGGGATTGAGCTAGAGGTGGGCACGTGCAAGGCATGCTCCTCAACCCCCTGGACTATCCCCTCAGCCCTAACACACTGAAGACTGGCATTGAGAGGCTGAAAAGCTTTCAGCATCTGTATTGCAAAATATAATGCTGAGAGAGAGAGAGAGAGACAGAGAGAGACAGAGAGAGAAAGAGAGACAGAGAGAGAGGTTTGCGATAGAGGCAGGCTAAGTAGGGGCAAGTTGGGAGGGGGTAGGAAACCGGGGACATTGGTACTGGGATATTACACTGGGGGAGGGATGGGTTTGGAATATTGTACGACTGAAACCCAAAGAACTTTGTAATGCTCTATCTCACAGTGATTCAAATAAATAAATAAATAAAAATAAAATACCCAACACACATACACAAAATTATCATTGATTTTGCAATCGTGCTAACGTTTATGCTTTGGATGTACAAAGTCCTTGCATCTTCATCAGCACCAAAGTGCCCAAGACACTTCACCACTGTCCTGGTGTCACTTTAAGCCACACACCTTCCCCACCCTGCTGGTAATAGGCGTTAGCAGTGTTCAAGGGTTTTTCACTGGACATTGTCCCTTTGCCTTATTTCTTCACATACCACGTCTGAGTGAGATCCATCAGCATTTGTGCATTTGTCCTTCTCCCTCTGACTTATTTCACTGGATGTGACCCCTCCTGCCTGCCCCCAGTAGCTCCATCCAAAGGCAAAATGTCATGGCTAAGCAGATCAGCACTTCTTTTATGGCTAATTACAGCCTCTGCACCCCAAGTGGGTGCTGGTCACTTACTCCCTCCGACTTCAGGGAGCTATCAACTTAATCCAACACTCCCTGGTGACCAGCAGTAACCTCAGTGTGAGGTGGGCGGCAGAGGGGATGTTTACTTACTCAAACTTTACAGCCAGCCACTGCAGAGAGCTGGCATTTGGGCCCACAGAGTGTGAACTCAACTGCAAATGTTCGAAGGAGGATTTGAATATCCTAATTCTGAAAATTCTTAGTTCTGAAAATCTTAATTCTTATGCACATTCAGTAGATGGTGGGGGTGGAGGTGGGGGTCAGGGGAATGGTGGGGGGGCAGGAAAGAGAACAAGGTACGACAGTGCTCATTGTGCCCGGGTCTGGGGGTGCCGCAGAAATCACAGAAGTCGCCCACTTTCCCCTTCTCCACCTGCGCAGAATCTTGTCTTTGATTCTGTTGGGAGGCCGTTTCTGCTCTAGAAGGCACGTGTCTTTGCTAACGAGAAGGGCTGCTTATTGGCAGAACCGGAACACCTGACAGTCCAAAGAAGCGTTGTTGGTAGTCGCACGGGGCCAGCGGCACGCATGAGGAGCGGGTGGTCTTGCGGCTTAGCAGCTGCACCTGGGGTGAAAGCTGCAGGAGCGATGGTTTCCGGGCCCCGGAGAAAGTCATAGTTGGAGGAAAGCAGCCAGCCAATGGGAAGAGAGCTCAGCAGCAGCAGCCAATGGGCTGTGAGGATCAACAGCCAATGGGCAGTGAGCGCCGCACCCGAGAAGGTTTAAAAGGCGCCTTCCAGCCTCATCTCCGTTCATTCTCTGCGGTCCCTTATCCCCTTGCGGGAGGGGCTGGGAAGATGCTTTCTGCGGAACCTTAATATTCGGAGTGGGTGGGAGCTGGTCGGGCTTTCTCTCTCCTGCGGGGGGTTCTATACTTTAAACAAATGTGGTCATGGTGATGCTTGGTGGCTTCCTGGAAGAAGAAAGTGTTGCCATGAAGCTGCTTGGGAAGAAAGGGGAAGGTTGGGGGTGAGGGTAATCCGGCCCCGTCCGGGGGTGGATCACTTGATTCCCGCACCCCTGCAAGGTTTCTCTGCTCTCGGAAGAGGGGGGAAAAAAGAAAAGGGGGCGGAGGGCTGGGAAGGCTGCTCTCAGAATCTTTGTCTCTTCCTCTGGGCTTCTAAAAAGAACCTTCCTGGGTCTCCGCTTTCTGGAAAACCGCCGCCGCGAGGATCCGAGTCCCCTTGGGGGCTCCCCGTGGGTCTGTGCCAGCCAGCACAGGGCAGGGGCCCTGACCGCAGACGGTGGCTGTGACCCAGGGGCATCCTGCTCTAAGCCCACGTCCCCCAGAGGGAGGGGGCTCTTAGCCCTGACTGTCCGCCACTGGCTACCATGTTCTCAGGGTGCGTGGCCCCCAAAGCGCCCACCTGGAAGAGCATGCTGGGGACGGGGCTCAAATCTCTCCAGAATTCTCCTGTGCAAGGACCACGGGGTTCTGGTCACTGCAAGCTGAGACTCTGACCGGATGCGTTTCTTGCGGCCTCACCTCTGAGGGGCATCCATTCTAGCCTGGGGAAAACGGGGGTGGGCAGGTCGAGCCAGAGTTCCCTGGGAGACTGGCGCTGTGGGCAATTGCCGTGTCATGCCAGCCAGGGCGCCAAATCTAGCTTCCCGGTTCCGAATTGAGAAGCGGGATGTGAGGTCAGACCAGCTTTTTCTTTTGACATAAATCTCCATTTATTTTCTCAATTTATTGATAACCTCAACTCATTTTCTTGTATTTTTCTTTTATTAGTGAATCACTGTGAGGGTTCAGACCAGCTTTAAGAAGCGCCACATACAATGAGCACATCTTTGTTAGGTGTTGGGGAGGAGGGAAAAAAGATGGTTAGTCTCAGAAAGTGAATCTTCCTGGGAGGCTGAGCCAGAAAGAAGCTTGAGCCAAGCTGTCAACCACACAGCCTGGTCCCGAGACTCCCTCAGTGCGGGGGGAACTTCCTTTTCCTCTCCCGGTTAAAGCTTCTGGCTTGGTCCCTCGTCATGCCCCAGGTCCCTTCTGACCTGAGTACGTAGGGCAGCCTCTCTCCGAATCTTCCCCTTCCTTAGCCCAGAGGGGGGAGGGGAGTGAACCCTTCAGTACGGCTTGATTTGCTTCTCCTGTGGCCCCGTCCACGTGCCTGCAAGCCCGCCCATGAATTCACCTCAGGTGCATTCTCTGCTTTTCCTTGGGGCAAGAGCCAGGCCTGGGGGGGCTTTAACTGGCACCCATGAGCCTCATGTGGGAAAAAGCTGTCACCTGTCGTCCCGTTCACTGATTTGCTTGAATGGGAAGATAAAGGGGCTTAATAGCCAACCAACAACGCCTGGGCAGACAGCTCAGACCCCCTCACTCCTCGCTTTCCCTATGGCTCCAGCCGTACCCTGGGGCAGTGCTAATCTTGGGGTCCCTGTGAATGGTGGGGCTCACATACACAGATGTGAGGAGCCCCTCCGCCTGGGCTTGGTGCTGCCAGCAGTAAGGGCATCCCTGTGAGAATCTCAGGTCACCCCTGCCTCATCCCCGTGAATCACACCAGCCCTGCCTGCCTTTGCCATTGAGAGCCCAGTACGAAGGCCCTCTGCTCAAACCCTGGCACACATGGGTCCCAGTGTCCCCGTGTTGGGAGCCTGTGCTAGTTACTAGTAATGTCCTTGTCCTGGGGACATGTCTGAAGGCTGGTTTATTAGAAACCATCATTGATATCTAGAAGCCCAGTACATTCTAAACTTATGTATCCTGAACATTTCTGGATATGTTTCCAATGTACGCTTCCTTCTAGAGACATACGTGTCTGTGGCTTGTTCAATAAAGACGCTGCATGAGCATTGCTTGTCCAGCCCTTAACCTGTTGCCCTTCTCCCTCGACCTCGGGGACCCTGTTCGAAGTAGCCTCTCGGGATTGCGGCAGTAATCATTACCGGGCCAAGGCCTGTGTAATCCTCAGCAACTCCCTCTCACAAGGGATTAGGGAAACGAACCACTTTCGACTGGGGTGCTTTCTTGATCAACTGCACTTTTGACCAGGGGTTGCAATCTTGTGCAAGCAAAACTAATTTTTTGGAAGGGTTTGTTCTGACCTTAGGGACTGGACTCATCAGGGCTGAATGTTACTAATTTTCCTAGTGTTTTTCTGGGGCTTGAGAGAAATAGAAAGCCTTCTCACCTGCTTCACACACTTAAGTCTTCGCAACAGTGTATTTTCACATATAAAAATATGAAAGAAAACAAAGCAAGCAGGTAGGGCTGGCGATTCCAGTCTCACGGGGTCCCTAGTGCACCCTGAGGTGCTATGCTGCAGGGCAAAGCCAGGAGTAATTGCAAGCGTCACTAGGTCTGCCCCTCACATCACATCCCCAAAAAAACCCCAGAGTTCGCCTTGGACCCTTGCTTGAATATTCTCCCAGGGCTCAGACTGGGACACGGACCCCAGCGGGGTGCCTGGTCGTTGTGGGGAGACCTGGGGAGCTGTTCCCAGGGTGTCCCGCTCTGTGTGAGGGAAAGGGGCAGAATCAGGAAAACCTTTGCTTCATCACTCTCACCTGCCTGTAAAGTGGGCTCGCAGGAAAACACATGGAAGGCTGTGCGTGGGGTCGCCCCCCTAACCTGGGCTCTTAAGCCGAGACTCCCAGATCTCAAGCTACTGTCTATGACAGTTTCGGGTCAAGGAGCGTCTGTGGGACGTCTGGGGGTGCTTCGGGAGCGTCTAGGGTTGCAGATCATCATCTGACTTGGTTCTTGTCTTTGGAAGGGGATGGGATGGGAGCTTCCCCTGTACCTTGATGTTGCTGGTCTCTCCGGTGAGCTGCTTTGGGTCTCATGGTGCCCGTTCTCCCTAGATGAGCCTGACTTCTGCCTGCAAACCAGCCCTCTCCCACTGAACACAGCAGGAGCCGGGAGTGCTGCCTACGTGAGCTGGGGGTAGGGAGGTCACCTGTGCCCATGGGAGGCACCTGGCCGGCCCATGATAGAAAATGCCCTGAGGATGCCCACACTTTTAGGATGCTAAGTTTCAGGACTTGACTGATCCTTGACTGGGAGGCTCAGTGTTTGTCCCTTTATCCCTCCCACAGCTACAAGGGGCTACAAGGGCCATCCAAGTGTCCCCTCTGGGGACCAGACAATGGCCTAATGGGCAAGTGCGTTTCAGGGCAAGAGGCCCAGGTTCAATCCCTGACATATGGTCCTTAAGGGCTCCTGCAGGTGGCCCCCGAGCCCAGGGCTGTCTCTGCATTTGAAAGGGGGGGATGGTCTGTGAGTAGGCCCCAAGGTGAGCTGACTGGGCAAGGTGGGGGGTGGTCCTGGGTCAGCTGTATTGGACAGTTGTCAGCAGGTTCTGGGGGGCTCAGCTATGTGAGGACCATCCCCGCCCTGGTTGTCCCTTGGAATCCCTCACTGGCCAACCACACTCCAGCCCTGCACTTCAGAACAAGGAGGAACCAGGGCAGGAGGACAAGGTGCAGTGAAAAGGGCACTGGCCTTGCACACCATTGACCCTGGTCTTCTCCCTGGCACCACCAGGTTTGGCCCAAAACTCCTATCCTCTCTGTCAAGTTTTCCAGAAAGCTTATAGGCGCCTTCTTGGCAACTTGCATCGCAATCCGTGGAGTGTGCTTCTCATTTTCTAAAAAGTTTTGTATTGATTCAATTAAAACAAGTCTTTTGTAAAAGCTTGGCTGGGTCTTAGGGGCCTGAATCCTGACTGGCTTGGTCCCTGTCCCAGAAGCTGTCCCAGCCGCTGAGATGGGGGCTTGCAGGTGCTCTTTGTGCTTTTCTTCCTTTAGTTTCTTCAAGTTCATGGTTGTATTTGCCCTCCAGAAAGGCACCTAGACCCAAGGAATCATCCTTCGGTTCCATGTGCCGTGAATCACTGGATGCAGTTGGAGGGGCTGCAGGCTTGAGTGCCGATCGCAGGCCAACGCGTTCTCGCGGTGCCAATGTTAGAGACGAATGCAGAAAGGGTCAGTTGACCCAGAGGACGTGAATTGTCTTCGCTGAATGTCGGGTTACGGTCGAGCTTACTCTCAATTTTGTTAGTCTCGTCTGGATCTGTGCGAACTCTTTCACAGTGGGAATCCGGGTGCGCACGTGTGTTGAGAACTCGGTCTCGTCAGGTGTCTTCTGGGTGAAGGTTCCTCACACCTTGTGCAGAAGAGCGCGCTGTGGTCCTCTCACGATCGATGCTGAGAGTACGTTCCTCCCAGTTCCTCCCAGGGGCCGGGTTGGATCAGATGGCAGGTCCGCGTGTCCCGGTCTCCTCTAGCTCAGGTTCATCGCAGACTTCAGCACGTTTTGTCTTGGGGCGAGTGGCTCTGCCTGTACCTCGAGGGGCAAGCGATTCAGTGGATTTCTTGCTCGTGATCGACTCTGTAGTGGGGTAGGATGTTCCTCTGCGCTTCTATGAGGCTGCTCCCCCTGAATGCAAGGGCCAAAGAGCTGTGAGCTTCCAGATTTATAGAAACTGGGGTACCCGGAATAAGTGGCCCCAAAAGTTCCTCTCCTTGCCCTCGATCCAATACTACTGCACCCCAAGCTTTCTCTCTTAAAGGGGCCCTGACCTTAGAACTGACAGATCTGAGTACTGGGCTTTGGGTGGGATAGATAGGAGTTTTGGGGGTGACCTGAGCTTTGCTGCCTATGACAGTCACAAATGCCTCTGA
The DNA here is from genome assembly GCF_027595985.1 of Sorex araneus. NCBI lineage: Eukaryota > Metazoa > Chordata > Mammalia > Eulipotyphla > Soricidae > Sorex > Sorex araneus. Next base: position 5,839,601 of record NC_073310.1, on the reverse strand, counting down.
CCTCATAGGAGTGTATAATGGGGGGCCCAGTCCTGTGCTGACTGCCCCCCAAGCCCCCGTGGCAGAATGTGGGTTCCTGGCACTTGGAACTCCTTGGAGCAAAGTCGTGGGGTACACTTAGGGCAGGTACCAGGGACTGGATACTGACCCCACAGCATGGTTCTGGACTCCCCATATCTGTTAGACTCCAACTATCTCGGGGTTTCCCCGACAGGAAGGACTGGCCCTCGATGGCGCCTCACCGCTGAGTTTGGGGACAGAGTCCCTTCACACCGGTGCCCTTGGAAAGGCTGGACTCGGCACCAATTGATGGCTTGAGCTGAATGCTTCCTAGGGACCCTGTTGACGGGGGCTTCTGTCCTGTTCCAGACCCAAGGGAACTGGATGCCATGTGGAACTGTCCAGACCATCTGTCTCTGGACACGGGATGGGGTGGCCAGAGTGGGTGTAAAGCCTTGGCTGCCTCTCTAGAGGGACGCCCCGCCCCCCATCCCCAGGGAACTTGAGACTTTGGTTCATCTCTGGCCACTTCCCCGTCGCTGTAGCCTGCGCTAGTTCTGAAGCGTTTGCCTGCCCGTGGCTCAGGGCTGCAGCTTGTCTGAACAGCAGGTGGGCCTGATGCATTAGCACTGGGAGAGCCCTAAAATCCACTGGGGAAAGGGACCCTCACCTCCTGGCTGCGAGGTGGGGTCTGGCCACATTCTGGCCAACACCTCAGGAAGTCGGACCCTCCTGTTCCTCCCGAAGCCAGGTCTGGTCTGTCCCGGGGGTGGGGGCGGGGGCCGGGCACTTTCTCCCTCATTGGAACACCCCGATACCACCACCGGCCCAGTCCTGGCCACTGAGTTTCCACAACAGAAAACGAAAAGATGCAACAGCACATGGGATGCAAGGATTTATTTGCCAAGAGCCACCTCCCCAGGTCGGTCAATGGCGACGGGCGGACGAAGGACCGGGGGACAGAGGAATAGGGCCCCAGGCTGGTCTTTTCTCAGTTTTATTTCCCTCCTCCCCAGTGTAGTCTGATCTCTCCCCTTTTGGGTCGGAGTCCCAGTCCTCAGAGGTCCATCCTAGTCTCCTCGCAAAGCACACCAAAAAATTAATTTTCAACCCACCCCTGAACCCGAGCACTGTTTGCTATGAAGTGTCCAGTCACTGCCCGACATCCTGGTGAGCAGTGGCCTGCGCTGTCAGAGGTGGTGAGTCATTCGGCCCCGTTTTGATGAGATCCTGCGTCTCCATGAGGTTTGAAGAGATGTTCTGCGGCAGGAGCCAGTAGTGTCCTGTAGAGGCTCAATCAGGAGTCGAACAAATTGTAAAGTCACGAAGAGGAGCCAGCATCAGCTCGGTCCTGAGGCTGACTCCTCTGATTTCCTTGGGGCTTCCAGCTGAAATCGTTCCTGCACTAACAACTTGGCGGCCTGTAATTTTTCAGTGGGAAGGGGCCACTGGTCCACCCATACAGGCTCAGTGCACTTCCACATGATCTTATCCATATGGGGTGCAGGAGGAGCAGGGGCAGTTATTGAAAAAACCTAAGCCTGTGCGGTCATTTTTCACTGGGTCAAGGGCCAGTGGCACAGGCATGCCTTGGAGGTTTTTTCCTAGACCCTTTCCGGGAGAATAACCTGCTTCGAGGAGCATGTCTAGGCTCTTGGTGTCAGTTAGTAAAAGGTCCATTTGTGAAAGAATATCCCTGCCACAGAGATTGACTGGGAGCCCGGGCAGAACATAGGGGCGTACTGTCCCGGATTTTCCCTCTTTGGTGCGTGTGTCAATCAAGCGGAAATGAGCTTAACATAGGGTTTTGGGATTGACCTATACCCTGAAGGTGAGTCAGTGAGGGGGTGAGGGGCCACCCTTTTGGCCAGTCTCTTTTTTGCAATGATCAGAGCTAAACACTCCTTCCCGTTGATTTCTAAAATCATCATGCCCTTGTGATCAAGAATGCATTGGGCAAAAAAATGCAAAAGTGTGACACTGGGGGTGGTCTATGTACTGTTATAGGAATGAGTGAGTAATAGCTGTGCTAGCCATGGGCCAGCGTCCAAGACTGAATATGGGGAGATTGATTCAACTACTACTACTCCAATCTGCCCTTGAAAATCAGCATCTACAATCCCGGGGAGTACTTGAGCACCCTGAGCGAGCATATTGCCCCGTCCAATAATTAGGCCAAAAGTTCCAGATGGAAAAGGGATACAGGCATTGACATACATTATCTGGGGACCCTGTTCTTTAACTAATATTGTGCGGGAGGTGGCACAGAGGTCCAATGCGGCTGAGTAGGGGATGACTTTGCCAAGGGGCTGGACGCCAATGGGTTGAGCGGCCCATGATTTTGAGGTGCCCCAGTCACGGGAGAGGGAGCAAATTGGGGGCCCTGGGGCTGGCTAGTATCAAGTTTAGCGGGCTGGTCTTCTGGCGGCACTCTGACGCCCAGTGGAAACCCCATTTGCACACAGGGCAAAGAGTTCTAGGTCTGGGCTGCGGTTTTTTAATGGGAAAGTTTACTGAAAAATGTCCAGGCTACCGACAGCCAAAGCACAGCTTGTCTTGGCTGTTTGCTGGTTGAATGGCAAGCTGTTTGAAGGCAGCCCCTCTAGCAAGCCCTAATTTTTGGGTGGTGGGATTGACATCGGAGCATATCCAGATGCATTCTGAGAGGGTCGTCCCACGCTTATAGGGACGGAGTGCGGCCTGGCAGACGGAATTAGCATTCTCATAGGCCAAGTGGCGGATCAGCTCATTATCTGTCTCTTCCTTTCCCATAAATTTTTCAGCCGCCTCCGTGAGGCGCCCTATGAAGTCACTATAGGGCTCATTAGCTCCCTGACGAACCTTGGCTCGTTCATGTGTGGGAGTCGATGTTACCACCGACCCTTTAGAGGGAAGTCCCCTCCAGGCCCAGGGGGCAGCCGTTTGTATTTGGGCACGTAGCCCTAGGGGAAATCGAGCCTGCACTTCATTAGAATCGAATGGTGCATGGCCCTGAAATTTAGCAAAGATCCAGGATGAGGAAGAGCCTCCTTCTCTGACGTTGCGGCATGCCATTTTTTTGGCATAGTTCTAAATAATCTGCTCTCCACAAGAGATAGTCTCCCCTACTCAGGACAGCCTTAGCGACTGAGAACCAGTCGTTTGCCGTGAGCCATCCCTCACTAAGGGAGTCCTAAAGGCCAAGCGTCAAAGGAGCAGTGGGGCCGCAAGAAGAGACAGCGGCCTTTAAATCTTTCAGGTCTTCGAATTTTAATCTAAGGTAGCTTTGGCGGGTGGGTGCCTGCGGAGCTATGTCCTGAGGGGAATTTTCCTCTTTGGAATGTGCCCCTTCCTCAGGCTGATAGGCCTCCTCAACTTCTGTCTGAGGAATCATCAGGTGGAGCCGTGGCAGAGGTAGGGTCATTGGGGGCCCGAGAATGGGACCTGGTAACTGGGAAGGCTGCCCCGCCACACTCTAGCTTCAAAACCCACGGCTGAGGAGACAGTTTGCACTAGGTTCTTGGAAGAGGGAAGAAGGCTGCGGGGCACTCACTAGTTCCTGAACCAGCTGCCTTATTTGAGTCAAAACTTGGAAATATTCCTGTTTCTGTTGGAGAACTGCACATAAGGCGGCGGTGTCCCGGGCAAGCTGGCGGACTGCCTCACTGGTGTCATATGGGGGGTTAAAGGCAGTGGCATGGGACAGATAAGGGGGTGGCTGTGTTCCTGACGGAGGCCGAGGAGCTGAGGGCTGACACCTCGCCTCATCTACCTGGGTAGCCCCGTCCTCCGGGGGCAAGGATTTAGGTTCCGGGGGAGAGGGATCAGGGATATCAGAAGTCACAGGGTAAAGTCTCAGAGGTGCCTCTGCACTGGAGGGCTCAGATAGGGGAGCAGGATGGTCAGAGTCTATCTTCCTGTCTTTTTTGCGCCTTAAGAATCTCACTTCTTGGGGCTAGAGCGATAGTACAGTGAGTAGGGCGTCTGCCTTGCATGTGGCAAACCCGCCAACCCAGGTTCGATTCCCAGCATCCCATATGGTCCCCTGAGCACCGCCAGGAGTAATTCCTGAGTGCAGAGCCAGGAGTAACCCTGTGCATCGCCAGGTGTGACCCAAAAAGCAAAAAAAAAAGAAAAAAATTCACTTAAGATCCAAATAGAAAAAGCAGAACTATCGAGAATAGGATGTAAATAACGGAATTCCCAGGAGTAGACAGAGGTGGAGGAATCGGAGGGTAAGCAGGCCATTCCTGTACCAGGATGTGTGCCAAGAGAGGCGACCCTCAGAAATACTCACTTTTTCCGTGAATTCGTTGGCCGATGTGAACTGGACTGGGCATTTGGTGGTCCCCTATTGCCCCTCATTGGGCGCCAGGTGAAATCAGCTCCAGAGATGTACTGGGAGTTTCTTGGTGGGTCTGTCACCTGTTGAAAAGAAGCATCAATTTTTCCTCCTACGAGGAGTTTCCCTGATACACTCAAGTGTATCAAGTGGGGGAATATGTTTATAACATTCTACATGTCCACTGAATGGAGAGGTGACGGCTGCAAAACTGCAGTGTCCCCTATTAAAGTGGGGGTGTCCTCAGAATTAGGGGGAGGAGTGGGAATTCTAAACTCTACTTGCCATTGTCTAGGTCAATCTCGTCCCCGTAAGTTCAGAGGCATGGGGGCTATGTAGGGCTGGAAAGTGGCGGTAACGCCTTCGGGGCCAGTATGTTTTAACCGCCTGCCACTCTGTAGGACAGGGGAAGAAAGTGTCATGCCTACTCCATGCAAACCATAGGGTACTGCCTGCAAGGCCCCGTTCATCATCATCCCGTTGATCGTCGAATTTCTCGAGCAGTCTCAGTAATGTCTCCATTCGTCCTAGCCCTGAGATTTTAGAAGCCTCTCTCTACTTGTCCTTCCCAACGATGCCGCATTGGAGGCTCTTTCAGGGTCAGGGGAATGAGACCCAGCTTGTTACTGTTTGGGCATATTAATACACCATGGGGACCTTGCGAGGCTCTCCCATGTAGGCAGGAAACTTCCGGTAGTTGGCCAGGTTCTCCCAGAAGTAGGCTATAAGATAGTTACAGGGCCAGTATTGGGTAGAGATGACATGAGATAATCTGCCCCCGAGTCAATCATTTCCTTAAATTTCTTTCCATGGATCTCAAGAATTACAAGAGGGCAGCGTAGACAATCAAGGGATTCACTATCACTGTCATCCCTTGCTCACTGATTTGGTCGAGAGTGGGCCACTAATGTCTCCATTCGTCCCTGTCTTGTGCTAGTGTAGCCTAGTGGCGTCTGCTCGCTCCAGGATCACGAAGAGCCTCAAACCAATTTAGCAGCCTAATCAAAGGATTCATAATCACGAAATCCCGTTAATTGTTCATTTCTCGAGCAGGCTCAGTAACCTCTCAATTGGTCCTTTTCCTGAGATCTTAGAAGTCTCTCGACTCAGCCCTCCCAGTGATGTCGCACTGGAGGCTCTTTCAGGGTCAGGGGAATGAAATCCATCTTGTTACTGGATTTAGCATATGAATACACCATGGGAAGCTTGCAAGGCTGTCCCCTGTGGGCAGGAAACTCTCAGAAGCTTGCCAGTTTCTCCCAGAGGGAGAAGTAGGCTACAAGATACCTGGGCTATCCCTCCTGGGAGCTCGCTTTTAAGTCTCTGGATGTTGGCCATTGATGGGATTACCCACACCTGGGTTCCTCTGCCGGCACCTTCATGCGTGAGGCCTGTCTGAACGTGTGGAGAGGGTCTCGAGCATGGCTGTAGCTAGGTTCCGGTGGTCTTCTACCGCCGGGAGCTCTGCTAGGGGTGGGGAGGGAAGCCGGAGTCCATCCCCTCCGAGGGGCCCCGGGGAAGACAGCCAGGCATGCGGGCAAGAGACTCCCTGCTAATCAAAGGATTAGTGCTCCCAAAACTTCTTGTCCTAGAGTGAGTGGACTGACCAGGCATAACAGAACAAAGCAAGAGATGTTGAGCAATGTGCTCTCCCTTATCAAATGCCCGTAGAGCTGGCACCATAACTACTATTTCACCAACACAATTTGTGTTCACCCAGTTTGAACACGAATTCCCTTACTAGTCAAAGTGCTTCTCCCTAAGAGTAGGCCGAGAGAGGCCCTAAGAGTTCTCCCTAAATGGCATGGGTCCCTTTTCACCAGAATTTAATTTGCAGGGACTCTGGGCGGGGGTTATCGAGGGCTGTGCTCCTGCCATGGCTGCCTGCAGCAGATCGACTGCTCGGTGCTCATGGAACACCATATTGGGGAGAGGGGCTGCAGTCCGGAATGTCCCCTGGTTTAACGGGGTCTGGGGTTGGCCCCCTTGCGGTTACCCGAGATGGGGTCACCCATAGCATCAAATCTAGCAGGGCAGTCCCTGACCCAGTGGTTCCCCCTCACGGGCCAAACCAAATCACCCGATGCCTGGGATAGTCCTCACTCCAGGCTCAGAAACAAGGTCTTCATGTGCTTCTAGGACACAAGATGCCAGGTCGTTCAAGGCTTTTTATAACATACCAGGAATGAGCTAAACCCTTTCCAGAGGCAGTTCTCTGGCTTTCCGTGATTAGCCGCGTGCTCAGAATCCGTGGCTGCTGGGCGTGTGAGTCATCGCTTGTGCTGTAAAAATGATGGCTTTTCCAAAACTCCCCTTCTGAAGGCGCCTGGGCTCCTTACACTAACTAGTTTCAACTGGTTTGGTCATTGCTCTGCTCTGGGAACAGTCCCTGGAAACTTCTTGAAATCCAAGGGCAAGAGTTGGGGGCCGTGGGGCAGCTGACCCTGCTCCTCCTTGGTGCAGATGAAGAAGCTGAGGCTCTGTCCTTACCTCTGGGCCGGGCACGCGTGGTTGAGCTGAGACTTCAGCCTGTTTTCCTCCATCTCTTCCCCCTCCATCTGCCCTCTGCCAGCTGCCGGGAGGAGGGTCCCGACAAAGCTGAGTGTGCAGTAACTAGCCGTTCCTTGATCCACTCTATTCCCTTTGGGGATCCATAATGCATACCCCAGTCCAGATTCTGCTGTGGAACTGACTCAGGGAGCACTGAGAACTGGGAGCGGCTCTCTCGACACACATGTAAGTGTGTGGAGTAGGAATCATTGATTCTTTAGAGCCCCGCACAGGTTTCCAGGTTTCAACCAAGGGGGACGCCTAGTCCAGCCGGATGAGTGTCCACTTCTGGCCCTCTGTGGAGCCTTGCTGAACCGCACCACTGCAGATGCCTAGCGTTCTGGCGTTCTAGAATGTGAGCCTGGGGAACAGCCCCCACCCCGTGATTAAACTAGGAGGAGGGATACTTCAAAGGAGTCCCCTACTACCTTTCAGGCACAAGTGGGGTCCTCTCACTGCTGGGAGACCTTAGCTGAACCCGCTCATTGCCTTAGCCCCCCCAGATCTGGGAGGGTTTGGGGAACTTCCATGGACCAAGTTGAAAGGTCCCATTAGGACATGGGTTTGGGTTTGGCTTCAAGTGGGACCTTGTGTTGAAGGGGGTGTCCTTGGTGAACTCTCTCCCGGTCCCTGCCTCAGTAGTAGCCTGGGAGCTGGGCTGCTTGTTAGAACCAAGACCCCCACTGGCCTCTGCTGCTTTGCACGACAGCCAGAAGGTGCCCTGGGTGGGGCGCCCCTTTCCCCCCGAGACTCCCCGCTCCTGACCTTGCAACAGCGCGTCCAAACTCAGGGTCTAGTAGACTCGGGTTTTCTTAGAGTTCAAGGTAGCTCTCGGACGGTAGGAGAGCAAAAGGCCTTGCCTTGTTTAAGACATACTCCAGGTGACTGGTGGTCCGGGGCTTCCTCGTTCCCCCCCCCCCCAGGGTCTTCTCCTGCCCACTTTAGGGCACGAAGGAGGGTGCTGGAAAGCTTGAGACTAAGTTTCATCCCCCCTCGGATGCTCTCTGGTCTTCAGAAGGAGGGAGACCCTCTCCACGGCGCCAAAGGCGTCAGGGCCGCTGGCACTCGGACAGGCCCTGAGACCCAAGAGCTTGGCCCTCCTGGGGACACAGGGGCTCGGGTTGGTCTCAGGTAAAGGGACAGCGGGGCGAGGACACCTCAGCCTGGTGTGGCTACTCCGGGCATCTCCCCGGGAGGCCGGCGCAGACTCTGAGGAGCACGTCAATCTGATGTGCTAGCAAGGGGGCCCGAGCGAAGAGACAGTGAGGCATTTGCCTTGTACGAAGTTGATATGGGCTTCATCCCTGGCATCCATAGGGTGCCCTGAGCGCTGTGGGTGTGTCCCCCACCCCTAAATATTTTTTTAAAAAAAGTGACTGGCCAGGGTCTTCTAGGCCGGTCACTCCTAACTCCTTCCTGCTCTGAGCCTCATCTCCAGTCACCACGGTGACACCTGGAGGTGGTTTGACAATGAAATCACAAGGCAGAGACTGTGGGGACCTTCCCAGTCGCTGGGCTATTGCTTCACGGTCCTTGGAGTTGTGACTGTCAGTCGGCACCACTCAGCGCAGACCCAGCCCCTTGGGAGATGGCCCCTGTGCTCCAGGGTGGCTTGGTTCTCTGGCCATAAGGGAATAACTAATAACACCCGACATACGGCAGGCCACTGAGCTGTGTCCCGGGCTGGGGGTCAGCTGGCTTGCAGGCCGGCTCACCAGCTCAGTCCTCAGTGGTGCTGAGCCAAGGCTACCTTTGTGCCCGATGATGGCAATGGGGCCCTGGGCTATTGCCCGTGACCCTCATTGCTTCCTCCGGCGTGATGTCACCCCACCCCCCAGCAACCTGGTGGCAGCGTGTGGTTCTTCGGAGTTTCTGGTTTAATGAGCGCCCACATAGACCCAAGCTTAAAAGGCGCACTTGACTAGACTGGCCTCCACCCTCCAGTCCCCTCCCCCACAGCGAACTAGCTATGGTCAGGATCAGGGGAGGGGACCCTCCCAGGGGGGTGTCGGGGGCACTGCCTGGGAATGCTGCATCTCGGCAGACTCGGGGCTGGTCAGACCCACTTGAAGGCTCGAGGACCGACACCCTCACTCCCTCGCTACCCCCAGCCCCTTAGCCGGAGTCCTAGGGAAGCCCCAGCTTTGGGGGCTCAAAGCTACTGGACTCTGGCGCTGAGCCCTGCTGTGATTCTGGCCACGGCGTTGACAGGAGGTCGGTGCCCGGTGGTCCCGTCTTAGCAAGAAATCGCCCGCAAGCGCCTTTGTCTCTAGTCTGGCGGCAAAGTGCTCTACCCGTGCACGGGGCGACATGAGGACCTGGGACACGGCCACTTTGAGGGAGCCCCACCGCCTGTCCTGTCCCTGTGGGCGGACTTTGGGGGGGCTGGCTTCCTGGGGTGTGGTCTGCTCTCCCTCCCACTGCCCAACCAGGGCGGACCCCTTCTTCCTGGGGCAACCCACCAGGTACTCCGCCCACACCTCTCAGAATACATGAGAACGCTTGGCACTTCCAGACGGGTGGGGGAGCCAGAAGACCCCCTCCTCCCCATCAGCACCCCCATATCTCAGTAGCTCTGGAGAATCACAAAACTGTGAGCAAGCGCGACTTCCTGTGTCTATGAGGAAATGCTTGGACCACTAGCGGATGACCGCAGATTTCTGGGAGGACCTGACCGTCCCCTCTCTTAGCTGGAGGACTGTGCAGCCTTGGCCGGAAGTTATCTCCGCTGAACCCCCACCTCAGGGGCAGCAGTTGCCTCCGGAAAACAGGCCTCAGAGCTCCCCGGAGGGCTGACGCCCGTGTCTGACCCGGGTGTTTCTTAGTGGTGTGTCTGGTTTCAGGGCCCCTGTGCTGTTTCGGGAAGGTTCCTAGGCTTTGAGGCCCGCAGGCAGTGCCAGAGTCCTGTTTCTTTCTGATGTGGGCAGGCGGGCAGATAGGAAAGCTCCCCCCACCTCCCCCTGCAAGGCAGCAGCATAGGACTTTCTGGGAACTGCCACTATCCCTGAAGTTACACAAGCCAACTTTGCAGAACACAGGAACTAAGGCCAGGTGAGACTTTCATCTGGTCAGCAACAGGCCCAGAGAAGGCTGGACATCATGTCCCCCAAAGCTGCAGCAGGAACAGAAGGTCAGGAAAGGAATTTCAAAGACCACTCCCAACTCGACCCTCCTTGGCATTCTCGCTAGGTAGAAGCCCCATGCGGGGTTGGATTGGAGAAACCCTCTGAAAGCCGCCTTGAACATGGGAGGGTGCATGTGCTGCCAGGCCCATGTGCTGCTTGTGCCCATGTGGTCAAGCACATGTGGTGCCCGCATCTCCCCTCTTGAGGTATGGACTTCCCTGTCGAATGCTGGGGTCTGTGTAGGGGCTCTCTCCGCCCTTGGAGAAATTCATGCTCTCCCTTGAGTGCGTTACTCACTCTCTGCCTCCTTTCCCTTCCGAAAAACCTCCAAATAAAATCTGTGTACCTCACTGCTCGTCTACTCCTGAAATTCTTTTCTGTGAAGCAAGACAAGAACCTGGTAAATGGCAGAGGCAGATCGGGAGAAAGTGACCCTCTCTCTCTTCCCCACCTCACCTGAGCCACCTGTGGGGGCCACCAGCTTCGTTCCCACACATCCTCTGGGCGGTCCCTGTGTCTGACTTTTCTCCACTCCCCACAATCCCCAGGCCCGTCCATTGGATTGTGGTATTGGGGTGCGTTCACCGTTGAGGGGCCCTAGGGGTACAGGAACACGCATCCTGCTTTCTCTCCTGAGTGCCACTATCTGAAAGAGGACTAATAAGAGGCCTCAGGTCTCTGCCCAGGAGGCTGGCCTTGGGTCTCCCACGACCACCCCCTCCCCACCCTCTACCCGCTACGACCTGCCTGGTTTTGTACAAGCTTGTTATGTGTTCTGAGATGTAATAAAGTTTTTTGGAGGAAAAAAAAAGTATGGAGACACTTAAACTTGTCTGAATGTTAAAAGAATTAAAAAAAAAATTTTGGCCACCTCCAACAGTGCTCAGGGGTGTCACTCCTGGCAGGCTTGGGGCACCATATGGGATGTTCACGGTACAGGAATTGAACCTGGGTCGGCCACACGCAAGGCAAGCGCCCTACCCACTGTACTATCTCTCTGGCCCCTAAACTTGCCCGATTTTGAGCACTGAAATCCTACAGCTTTGAAAAATGAGAAAAGTGGTTTTAAGTGGCTCCAGCCTCCTGTTTGGGCACCGTGTTACGCTAAGTCATCTTAAGGCTCTATCTCCTCCACTGGGACAGTTTCAAGTTTTGTGTTTTGTTCTTTCGGGAAGTTCCTGTCAGTTCCTTCGAGCAGTCTGAGCTCAATGTCCAGGTGTGTGGGGTGGGGGTAGGGGACCCCCAACAGAATTGATGCAGGGCCCATCTCTACAGGTAGGGGGCGCTGCTGCCAGGGGCTTCTTCCTGACTTCCCACTGTAAATTCCCCTTGGGACCAGACCTGAATACCGGGGTGCTGTGGGAACCGTCCCATTCTGCTTCCCCTTTTGCCCCTTTTGCTGGGCTCAGCTCTGGAGCATAGGATGACCCCGAAGGTCACACGGGAGAAGGTGTTCAGGGTTCAGCTCCGTCAAGCACCCTACCTCCAGACTTCAGGTGGGGCCTGTGTTCTCCTGGGGAACAAGCCAGCACAGCTGAAAGAAAAAAAACAACAAAACCATTTGCTGCCTCCCGGAGACCATGCAGCTTAACACTACACATTTACAAGCTCAAAGTGTTGTGCCCAGGTTTTGGGTGTCAGCGTAAATATAGTCAGACAGGAATGCAAGTGCAAAGGAGTTTTATTCCCGTTAACTGGGGTCAACTATCTCGCCCACAAAATGGTCTCTTTTTTTTTTTTTTTGCTTTTTGGGTCACACCCAGCGATGCTCAGGGGTTACTCCTGGCTCTGCACTCAGAAATTACTCCTGGTGGTGCTTGGGGGACCATATGGGATGCCGGGGATCGAACCTGGGTCGGCCGAATGCAAGGCAAACGCCCTACCCGCTGTGCTATCGCTCCGGCCCCCAAAATGGTCTCTTGATAGCGACCCCGACCTCCAAGTGCAAGCAGTTTATATAGGTTCCAAGGTTGAGCAAGCACCGTGGTAGCAGTGATCAAGCCACAGTCGTCAGCAGCTATTAGTCAACATTTGATAACAGTCAGTTTCTGGTTGTTCCAAAAAATGGACGTAGTGATCCCTCATGACCATCAGATCTGGCAGTTCTTTACCAGAAATGACAAGTTCAGTTTCTGGGAAACAGAAACTTAGGCCTAGTCCAAACAGTGTTAGCTGTTGCCTGTCTCGGCTGCCGTCTGGCTCTAGGTCTGGCTTTTGGGTACCTAACAAACGGAAATTTAAAAAAAAAATAACGCCGGTTCCTGCTCGCGCCAGGCCAAGTCTGAACAACTGTTCTGTGAGCGAGACTAGTTGGTCACTCCCGACGCGGCTGATGTGCCATTTGCGGGTGCGGTGGTGATGAGAAGCAAGTTCCTGAGTGGTGGCAGAGGGGACACTGTCCTCAGAGGATTCATTTATTCTCTGGGCGGAAATTGGTTCAGCCAGAGCAGGTGTGTCGACCTGCCTTATCAGTCGTTCGGGGAGCCAGTGGGCTACACCATCAAAGCATCAAATATGCAGGCTGACCCTCGGCCCCATAGAAGGACTGGATCAGGGCCCTTCCATAGACCACTCAGAGTCTTTCTACCTTACTTTTGCATAAGTGGGGCTGGTGGAAGTATGCCAAAAACGGTCCGCCGTTTTCTGGTTCCACTGGCTGGGAAGGCACTGAATCACGGAAGAAGCCAGAGGACAAGCAGCTTGGAGATTTCTTTGGGATGTCCAACAGTTATGCTGAGTGCTTCTGTTATTCAACCCTATAATAAGGAACAAAGTGTCTGCGAGAGAAACGCCTTCCTTCAATAATTAAGGATGCCACTAAGAAATAGTAGGGTACAAGAACATTCTTTGTGGCAGGAAGGTGAATCCAAGAAACAGGGTTTTCCTGCCAAATTAAGCCCGTGGGGGAATGAGAAGTAGCAAAGATAAGGAGGTGAAAAGGGCGCTGATAATCTAGAGAGCAAACAAAGTGACCTTCAATCGCCTTTTCTATGAGAACTAGGGATTCTCGGGCCGATGGTGCCAGACTCCGAGGGGAAGAAGGGTCAGCATCACCGCGCAAAAGGTCATAAAGGGGCATAAGGTCTCCTTTGGAAAGTTTCAGATAGGGACTGAGCCATGTAATATGCCGGAGCAGTTGTTGAAAATCATGTGTCTTTAACGAAGTAAGATTCAGCTGTGTTTTTTCTTTTCTTTTAGGTTTAATTATCATTTATTTATAGTGAGGGCTACTTCTGGAGGTGTTCAGAGTTCATTAGGGCAACAACCAATATTGCTGGGGGAAAGACAGGCGATGTGAAGCCAGGGACTGACCCCTGTGCCCCATGCAGGCACACCGTGTGCCCTGCCACTTGGGCCCCAGGATAACCAATTTCAATGGAGCCAAATGATTACACAGTAAAAGTTTGTAAACATTCACATACAAAAAATCTTGCGACTTTTCTGGGAACTGAAGCAATGGGACACACATCCTTGAGAGAATCTTTCTATACATCAATGGAGATCAGTATTTTGGTCTCTTGACCTCAACCCCATCAGCTTCCATCTTCTTCCTCTTAATGATTACACTAATCTTCCACTGGCGATCAAGTTCTGCCTTGTCTTTGGTTTCCTTAAAACGCCTGGTTTTCTGCCCTTCAGACATCTTGATGCCATAGTGGAATGTGGCTTTGGGCAAAGCCTCTTTGTTGTTCATATATTGACTGTATTCCTGTTGGGTATCAAAGTCCCAGCGGCCTAAGGGGCCCTTCTTGTTACCCTGGTCCATTTTGCTGTAATCCACCTCCTCATCACTGTCCACAGCCATATCATCCATCGTGGCTGGGTAGCACTCGGCATAACTGTTGGACATCCCAAAGAAATCTCCAAGCTGCCTCTTGGCCTCTGGCTTCTTCCGTGATTCAGTGCCTTCCCAGCCAGTGGAACCAGAAAATGTTTCATTGATGGATTTGATCAAATCCTTGGCAGATGCAGGTCCTTTGTCAACATCAATGGGCTTGTCATCCACTTTTGGCTTCTCGAAGTAGCTGTGTCTTTCTCCTCCTCTCTCTCTCTCGGTCCCGCTCCCGTTCTCGCTCCCGTTCCCTGTCCCGCTCTCTGTCCCTTTCACGATCACGCACCCATTCTCCGTATCTTTCCCGCTCCTTGTCCCGTGGTGTCTTGGTTGTAGAAGGTACATAATCCCCAATGTCTTCAAATATATTCATGTCGGCCTCAGGAGGCGGCTTCTCTTCCAGCTTCCCTTTATCTTTCTTCTTGAGCTTCTTGGTATGGGTTCCCTGCCTCAAGTAGGAAAGAATCTGTGTGAGCTTGCTGATGACAATGTCACTTGTTGTCAGTGTGGTCTGGGCCTCCATGGTGGGACAATCAGCCTTGCTTCGGATAAGAGTGGTGGGGATGTCCGTGTCCGCATACCCATCGTCCAGGTCCACCACATAGGCCATGCAGCCCGGCAGGAACAGCTCATTCCGTTCGTACGATTTGCTCTTGAAGAGCATACGGTAAACATTGCGGCCTAAACGTGTTTTAAATTCAATCTTGTTTTCAGGGTCCTCGTCTTTCTTGGTTTCCTTCTGGGGCTTTTCCATCAGTTCTTCCTCCTCTTTCTCCTTGCTGGCAATCTCAGTTCGAATCTTCTGAAGCAGAGCAAAATCCAAGCCTTTCACCAAATGGGTATGTTCCATGTCTCCACCCAAGAACTTGGACTCCTGGATCAACTGTCTTCTTTTCTCTGCAGCTGATTTGTCTGATTTGTCTGCCTCAGCAGTGGGGCCCACGGCCCTGTAGTTTGCCGTGGTGCTGATCAGCTCAGTTTCCTCATAATCTTTGTTCACACCATCTCTTCGTTCCTTGGCCCGGTCCCGGTATTTCTCTGCTAGCTCTCGCTCTCTCTCAATTTCTTGTTGGCGAAGTTTTTCATAATTTTTCTTTCTTCTCCTCCACGCAGCTGGATCCTCCTTCTCATTATACTCCCTTGGCATCTCATGGTGATGTGATTTAGAGGGTGGTGCAGAGGTAGGCGCAGCCCTTGGGGTCATGAGAAGTTTTCTGAAATCCTCATTGGTGCGCTTAGATTGGTGGGAGGAGTGAGGATCGTCCACATCGTAGCCATCTGGGGCCAACGGATTGGAAAACGGCTCTCTGTCTCGCTCAGGCATTTTGTCCGCGTCCTTCTATCACCAGCAGGAATTCAGGAACCAACAACACGGCCTCAGCTGCGTTTTTTGCAAAAGTACACGAGACCCCTGAAGACAAAATCCAAGAAAGATAAGGGTCAGCGATCTGAATTTTTTTCGGGGGCAATTTGAAAGCCAGACTGAGTAAATGCACGGATCACCTGATTGCAAGAGAGCACAGTGGCCTGTGGGTCAGATCCAGAAAGCAGTATATCATCCATATGATGGACCATATAGATGTCGGGCCATTGTGCCCTAATGGGAGCAAGAATTTGAGCCACAAATTTTTGACACATGGTGGGGCTATTTGCCATTCCCTGGGGTAGAACTTTCCATTGAAAATGTTGCATGGGCTCTTTATAATAGCTGGCAAACTAAAGGCAAAATGGGGGCGATCATTGGGATGCAAGGGAATTGAGAAAACAGTCTTTTAAAGTCAAGTACTCTTATACATTTCTGAAGGAATGGCTGCTGGGAACGGCAGTCCAGGTTGAAGCACCCTGAAAATGACCATGGTTTTATTTACTGCTCGTAGATCCTGTAGCAGTCGCCAACTGCCGTTTTTTAATTATTTTATTTTATTTTATTTATTTTTACAAATGGAACTTATTACGCGGAATTGGCTGTAAAGTGTCTAAAAAGTAACGTGGGGAAGCAGCGGCACCTTCGCTCCCACGCAGCCCGGGGTCAAGGTGCGGGCGGGTGGGGGGAGCCATTGGCCTTTGGAGTCCCGGGTGCTGTCGGGGGGCTCTCTCCTGCCTCCTGCTTACCCCCACAGAGGGTGCTGCCCCCCAGTGGGGATAGGGCCGAGACCGGGGCGGGGGACGGGTGCGAGACGGGCCCTTTGCCCTCGCCAGTGGTGGGCAGCGAGACCACGATGTACTTCTGGACGCTGGGGGGCGCCGAGGGGGCGGTGGAGACCAGTTTCACGATGGGCTGCACACTGGGGATGTGGTGGTGGAGCCAGAGCCGGGGGTCCGAGGTGCTGAGGGACAGGACCTGGGGGCAGGCCAGGCTGAGCCAACTGCATGGCCCTCCAGCACCCATCCGTGAGGAACGTGGGGGGCTGCCTGCTCACTGCCCCCCTGCCCTGCTCTGAGCTAACAGGGCCCCCCGGCTTCGAGCCGGGGCCTCACAGACCTGCTGGGTGGACGAGGCACTGGAGGACGAGGACGTGACGATGAACTTGGTGGGAGGCGGGGGTGGCTGCGGCGGGGCGGCAGCTCGTGCCGGCACCAGCGTCTGCAGGGGCAGCGCCATGGAGCCGGGGACCTTGAGCAAACCGGGGGTGCGAGGGCCAGTCTGGGGGGCCTGAGAGAGGGTGAGCATGGGCCGTGGCTGTGTGATGGTCAGTGTGGTCCTGTTGACCGGCAGCGCCGCCTGGGCCCGGGCCTTGACCACGTGTGAGCAGAGGAGGGGCCCGAGGGACCCGAATTCGGCGCGGTAGGCGTCCTGATTGTCGGGCGGGGGCCGCAGCGTTGCCAAGACCGGGGCACAGTGCTTCAGGAGGAGGCTCTGCACGTGGTTGGCGCCGATGCGGTCGATGTTGCTGAGCACCGGGCCGTCGAGCACCGCACGGATCCGCTCCCCCTCCTGCTGCAGCCGCGGCAGGATGAGGGTCTTGATTACGTCATGTCCCAGCTCGGCCAGGCCTGCGATAGAGCCGTAACGCGTGGTCCACGGGGTCTTCTCGTCCACCCAGCTCTTGGTGAAGGTCTTGGTGATGCGCGACTGGATGTTGGTGGTGGTGGTGCCGAAGTGCTTGCAGATCTGGGCCACCAGGCGGGCGGCAAAGTCGCGCAGCGCCCAGTGGTTGTCCACATCGGGCCGCGGGCACAGCTGCCTGCTCACGACGCACGTCATCACGGCCGGGATGAGCTCGTGCACGTAGTTTTCCAGGTGCAGAGTGGGGTTGTCCATCAGTGCCTTGACCATGCGCATCAGGTAGATCAGCAGCGCCAGGTCGCTCTGTACCACGTTCACGCGGACCCCCTCGGAGATGAAGGTGCTGAACCGCGGGAGCATCTGGTCGAGCCCAGGGTCGGTGGCGATGCTCTGTAGAGCTTCCGCTCGCTTGGCCTCACACGACCCCACACAGGCCTCGGTGATCTCCTTGTAGTACAGCTGCTGCTCCGCGGACAGCTCGTGGATGCTGCGGGGCTTGAGGCACAGAGGGGCGCCCCCCGGGCCTTTGCCTTTCAGGGGCCCGTCTTCCTCCTGGCCCGGCTTGGCTGACTTCAGGGGTCCTGTGGCCTCAGCCTCCTGCTGCTCCTTGGGAGCTGGAGGTGGGTTCTCGGGGATGGCAGGCTGGCAGCCTTCGATGCTCAGCCAGTGAGCTTTGAGACAGACGTCCAGGGGCAGCCGGGGGAGAGGCGTGTGGATGATGTCGCTCAGATCCACTTCGTTCTCCTCGTAGAAGTAGAGTTCCCGTCCCCCGCCAGAGGCGAAGCGGAAGGGAATGAACTCCGGGGCGTGGAAGCCGTACAGCGGCTCGACATTCTTCAGCTTTAAGGCATAGTCGATGTCGCTGGTGCTCAGCTTCCGCCGCTTCCCCATGTGCATGAACTTCAAGGCGTCCTGGGCAATCTCCTTGATGCGGTAGCTGACCTCGTCCGTCAGCAGCTGGCACGTGTCCTCCTGGATCTGGGCAATGCCCATGGACTCAGCCACCACCTTCATCGACTCGGACGGCAGCACCGTGTGGCTGAGTTTCAGCTTCTCGGCCATCCTGCAGCTGCTCCTGCCCTCTCTGCAGGGTGCTGTGGGGAGGGTGAGCAGATGGAGAGCTGCCGCCAAAGCGCCATGTTGGCCCCGCCCCCCCGTTTTTCTTTTTTCTAACAAAAATGGGTGTGTTCCAGGGGGAGGAGGTGGGTTCTATGTGTCCCGCCGAGAATTGTTCCTGCACTAACAACTTGGCGGCCTGTACTTTTTCAGTGGGAAGGGGACACTGGTCCACCCATACAGGCTCATTGGACTTCCACATGATCCCCTATCTGAGCCCTCCCGCGTGGAGGCACCTCCAAGACTTTATCCTGTGACTTCTGATATCCCCGATCCCTCTTCCCCCGGAACCTAAATCCTTGCCCCCGGAGGACGGGGCTACCCAGGTAGATGAGGAGGTGAGGTGTCAGCCCTCAGCTCCTCAGCCTCCGTCGAGAAAACAGCCACCCCCTTATCTGTGCCTCCACGCAGGAGGGCTCAGATAGGGGAGCAGGATGGTCAGTCTATAGTAGAATTTGAGGAGTCAGTCCCCTGCATGGGGGGGGCTCATCCCCAGAGACTGAGGGAGGCTTGGAACTCTTTTTCCTCGGTCTTTTTTGCGCCTTAAGAATCTCACTTAAGATCCAAATAGAAAAAAGCAGAATTATCGAGAATAAGGATGTAAATAACGGGGGATTCCCAGGAGTAGACAGAGGTGGAGGAATCAGGGTAATCAGGCCATTCCCGTACCAGGGTGTGTGCCAAGAGAGGCGACCCTCAGAAATACTCACTTTTTCCTTGAATTCGTCGGCCGACGTGAACCAGACCGGGGGTTCAGTGGTCCCTTGTTGCCCCACGTTGAGCACCAGATGTGGGGGTCGATGTGGAGGTCTCGTCCTGTTCAGCAGGGAGAACCCTTCTTGGGGCTGAGAAGGGGACGCAGCTGAATGAACAGATGCAGAGCCCGGAGGAGAGAGAAAAGGCGTTTATTCTAGGGCAGTTACAGTATTTATACCTCCCTGCTGGGAGGAGGTGGTATAGTATGCATGCCGGGGACCCCCACTAGAAATGCAGGGTGTGGCATGGGCGTTACTAGTGATAAACAAATGGTGATAGGATAAGATCAGTAAGGTAAAATGGCTGCCTACAGATTACAGAATTTTTGCAGTTAATCTCTTCAATATTCAAATCAGTACAGCTGGGCCCAATGAGCTTACATGGGTGGTGGTTTGGGATCATGGGTGTGGCTGTCTGAGCTCCCCACCCTCCACTCCCCAAACATCCTGAGCTCTCACCAGAAACCCCTGTGTAACCTGAAACTTGTGGGTGGGCTTCCAGGGCTTTGCCAGGGACACCCTTTCACTCAAAGCACCCTGGAGGTGCTAAGTCTTTAACTGAAGATAAATCATCATTACAAAGCAAATAAATGTAAGGAGGACAAAGTCACGCATTTTGGCATCTTGATACTGACATAATTAGATATCTAAGCTTAGCTAAAACAACTGTTGGCTCTGACCGAAACAAATCCATTTTATACAGAAAATACCCGAAAAACACCCTAAAACAGTCTCAACTTTTCAGTGAACAATTGGATGCTTCGGGATTTTAATGCACTAACAAAGGTTCAAACTTAGGCAAGCTTAGAAATGTCTTCATACTGAATTCCATCAGCTGTCCACTGAAAGGGCCACTTTCAATGACCACGGGACGTGCGGGACTCAGTGCGCAGGCGCAGAAGCATGCCTGGCCCGGTTCCTCCCACAGTCTCGTCCGGGCCGCACAGGGAAGTCTCCAGAGCCCTGGGGGATTGGTGGGGGGCGGGGGGGGGGTCGTGCAGCCTCTCGACTCCGCCCCTTCCGGCTTGCAGCTGATATAAGCCGCAGCCGACTTCACCAAGGGGCTGGGCAGGGAGGGGCTGTGCCAAGTGGAGGAGACCCCCAAAGGCTGGCTTATTCGGTATATAGACAGGGACCCCAGAGCCATCCTCTGGCAGCCGCAACTGGAGAAAAAGCAGCATCTTGATGAGGAGAGAACAGCCAGATACATGGAAGAACAAGTGAGAAGAGTTCTGGCGGGAAAGGAGCAGGGGGTCCCCGCTTTTACCTAAGCAGAGAAAAGGAAGAATCACCTTTGATCTGGATCAGGGAGCGGGCAGCTCGGCGGGGACCACCTCCAAATCCAGCCCTTTGGGACCAGGTGCCCTGGGGCCCGTGGCATCGGCCAAGCAGAAACGATCTTCGCAGAGCTCAGCTGTGCCCAAGAAGAAAAAGTCTGCCCTGCAAGAAATCATGGAGACTGAAATAAAGAACAATTCCCAGACAGGTGACAGGCTGCAGCCGGAAATCATTGTGAACATCATCACCAAAAAGCTGGGCGATACATATTACAAGCAGAAGGGTGTTGTGACAGAAGTGATTGACGGGCCCACAGCTGTGGTGAAGATGATCCACTGTGGGGATAAGCTGAAGCTGGACCAGACTCACTTGGAAACCGTCATTCCCGCGCCAGGAAAGAGAATCCTAATTTTAAATGGAGGCTACAGGGGAAATGAAGGTACCCTGGAATCCATTGATGAGAAGGCATTTTCAGCTGCTGTGGTCATTGAAACTGGCCCTTTCAAAGGACAGAGTTGAAGGACTTCAATATGAAAACATATCTAAGCTTGCCTAAATGTGAACCTTTTGTTAGTCCATTAAGATCCCGAAGCATCCCAATGAAAAGTTGAGACTGTTTCAGGGGGTGTTTCGGGTGTTTTCTGTATAAAACAAATGGATTTATTTCAGTTTTAGCTAAGCTTAGACCTAATTATGTCAGATTTTTTTTAAAAAGCCCTGGGAGCCACACCCACAAGTTTCAGGTTACACAGGTGTTTCTGGTGAGAGCTCAGGGTGTTTTGGGATTGGAGGGTGGGGAGCCCAGACAGCCACACCCATGATCCCAAACCAACACCATGTAAGCTCATGAATGGGCCAAGCTGCACCCACAAGGCCCCTGTCACATTCTTTTTTTTTTTTTTTTTTTTTTTGCTTTTTGGGTCACACCTGGCGATGCACAGTGGTTACTCCTGGCTCTGCACTCAGGAATTACCCCTGGCCGTGCCCAGGGGACCATATGGGATGCTGGGATTTGAACCCGGGTCGGCCGCGTGCAAGGCAAACGCCCCACCTGTCACATTCTTTCAGCTGGTGCTTCGGGTCTTGTGGATGTTACCGGCAGATGGCAGGGGTCCCACTTTTATTTTTTTTTTCTTTTTGGGTCACACCCAGCAATGCACAGGGGTTACTCCTGGCTCATGCACTTGGGAATTACTCCTGGCGGTGTTCAGGGGACCATATGGGATGCTGGGAATCAAACCCAGGTTGGCCGCATGCAAGACAAATGACCTACC
Source organism: Sorex araneus (assembly GCF_027595985.1). Lineage (NCBI taxonomy): Eukaryota > Metazoa > Chordata > Mammalia > Eulipotyphla > Soricidae > Sorex > Sorex araneus. The sequence continues at coordinate 5,818,343 of NC_073310.1, read as the reverse complement.
CACTGTGCTATCGCTCCATCCCGCCCCCCCCCCCCGCTTTCTGTGACTTACAATTCTGTTGCGTGGCTCATCATCCCAACAGCACCCCCATCGTGTCCCACTATTCTAGGAGGTGAAGCATGGTGCTTGCTTGTGGTCCTCCTCAGCCAGAGTTGGCTCTGGGGCCACGTAGCTCAAGCTGGTTGTGGGGATAGGCCGGGTTCTCGCAGGCGAGGCTTTGATAGAACTCTTTCTAGGTTGTTGCCTAGGGAACGTTTCCCGTGTCCAGGGACCTGGTCAGCACCATGCCTGTCCGTCTGCCAACTGGGTAAATCAGGATCTCTGGGTGGACGGGCCACCTTCCCGTGCCCTCCATACAGGCTCTGCCTGATCTCAGAGCTGACTTTCTCCAAAGCGAGTCCCCCAGGGCGGGCTGCATCTGCTGCACCCTTGGGTTCCTTCCCCGCCAGCTTGCTGCACCCCAGGGCTCCCCTCCCTGCATCCCTGTCCTGGAAGCAGCGCAGGCTTTGAGGGCCATGAAATAATGCTCCCTGGATAGACTTAGGTTCTGTTCTGAAAGCAAAGCGTTTCCCCCCCACCTCCCTCCCCCAACAGCAGCCCGGGGTCGGGGCACGATGACCAACTCAAAACAGGCAGCAGCTTGGCGCCAACGGGAATGTTCCTGGGGCTCGGGGCCCACTGACTGTTGGATTTGCTGCCCTGAGGTTCTGACTGAAGAGCACTTTGTGGAGCTTTGCTTGGCCTTAGCCTTTCTTGGGAGCAACATTGGGGACCTTTGGGGTCATGGAGAGAGGGAAGATAGTCCCACGACCCTGGTCTAACTCCTGTAGCTGCTGCCCTGCCCCTCCTCGGAGGCTTCGTTACCCTCCATCCCCACCCCCCAGTTACCGGCATTGCACACAGACAATTCTTAGAGCGGTCCCATTCGGAATCGGGTTGGTGACAGTGGAGGCCAACTTGCCTTCCCATTTCCCCAGGCCTTGGCTGACTGAGTGTCCCTTCGTGACTGAAGCCATGGCCAGGCAAAGCCCAAGCGGCCAACCAGTCCTCCTGCAGGCCGGAACGGGCCACCCAGGCGGGTCGGTGGCGTCAGGATGAGGGGAAGGGGAGGGACAGAAGCAGCCAAGATGGCTGAGGGAGCGCTCTTGATGGTGGCACAAGCCAGGAGACCTGTGCATCTGAAGTGGACGGTGGCTGGGAGAGAGCCGTGGCGAGACTAGAGAAACAGGTGGTGGCGGTGGACGCCCACAGTGGTCAAGTCTGGCCCATGGGGTTCTCAGACGGACAGCACCAACAGGAAAGCCCCGTGCCTGAGGAAACCCGAGGGATGGCCCCCAGGTCTCACTACAGTCTGTCTTTGGCTGGTCCATGGCTGGGACTGACCTTGACCGTGACTATGCACCCCAGATGGGAACATGTTTTTTGACCTCCCCTTAGGGGCAGCCGGGCTAGGGTTTGAGCCCTAGCACAGAAGAAAGTCAGGATAGGCCGTGACTGGATTATTTTGAAGCCTCCCCTGCCCGCAAACTGCCCCAGGATCCAGTGGAAACCTCCACATTCTCCATGCTCTTTCCTGAGACACTTGAGCAGTGGGGATGACATTTGTCTCTGCAGAGATTTTTTTTTTTCTCTGCAGGCTTTCATATCTGCATCTGACCTCTTCCAGCTTTTGTTCTCTGCTTAATGTCTCCTGGGTAAAACCAGCTTCTCCCAACGTGGTTTCCTGGTGGGAGGTTGCTGAGACACGTCCAAGGGTCTGTGAGTCTCGTTGCTGGCTCAGACTGGGCTTTACTTGAACTTTTTCACTGCCTCTGAGACTCACAACCGCCTTCAGCTGGGGTGGGGTGTGCGCTATGGCGTTAATGAGAACTGCTCAGACACTCAGGCCAGAATCTCCTAGGACGGGATTGCATCTGCTCTCCCGGAATTTCTGGTTGGATTTCTCTTTTTTTTTATCGAATGCCCCCCTGACTTAGCTTGCTGATAGTAGTTCTGGATGGGCTGAATTTTTCTAGCAGCCAAAAGTTTATCAAACTCTGCCTGCTGAGAACTGGTAGCTACCAAAAGTTCTATCAAACCTTTTGCCTGCCGAGAACTAAGTTCAGCGGTCCATCCCACGTCAAGTGCTGAATGCAGCATCTGGGAGACCCTTGAAAGCAGTGAGAGACGCCTTCAGCTTGATGGCACTGATCAAGCCTGCAAGAGTTTGGGGGGGACAATGGCAGAACCCCCACTTAACTCCAGGCCTACTGAATTCCAACTTCATCTTCTTAGTGCTGTCTTCTCTGCTAGGTTCTGTGATTATTCTCCCCCCCCCCCACCCCTCGCCCCTTGATAAAAGTCTAGACCAAGAAATTCTGGAAAGAATTTTCTCCTGGGAATGGAAAACAGTATTTCTGATCCAGAGTGAGGAAATGGCGACAATCCAAAACTTGGCGAGAACGGATGGACCTTGTCACTCCATTTAGTCCTTGAGTTTCTAAGAACGTCTTTAATCACAAGGCAGAATCTAAGGTCAAAAGCCCATGTTGCGCTAAGGTTTGGTTAAGGAGGTCTGAGGCACTGAGAGATGCATGTGAAAGAAATAAAATGATTTACCGAGGGTCACAAACTCTCAGTATTGTGACCCAGAGCAGCCTGTTCAGCCTCCCTTTATTAGCTAGCTTATCACAAAGCACACGGATCACCACATCCCATTAATCATTGATTACTTGAGCGGGCTCAGTAACGTCTCCATTCATCCTCTCCCCGAGATCTTAGAAGTCTCTCTCGACTCGGCCCTCCCAATGATGTCGCACTGGAGGCTCTTTCAGGGTCAGGGAAATGGGATCCAGCTTGTTACTGGATTTAGCCTATGAATACATCATGGGAAGCTTGCAAGGCTGTCCCATGTGGGCAGGAAACTCTCAGAAGCTTGCCAGTTTCTCCCAGAGGGAGAAGTAGGCTACAAGATATCTGGGATGTCACTCCTGGATATGAAACTATTTGCCAAGGCCGAGTTTTCAGCCCAAATGACCTTCCCTCACAGATGGCCTGGGGGGAGAAGCTGGGTTTTAAGAAAAACAGGTTTAAGTAAAACAAAACATGAAGCAGGAGTCAGGCATGATGGCGTTGCTCCTGCCCCGCTCCGGGTCCAACACTCTGAAGTTGTGTCTTTGGTAGTTTAGGAAGTGCTGACCCCAGTGGGGATTGCCTAGTCTGTTCCCTTCTGTTGGTGCAAATGAACTCCTTTGACTCCTGGTTCCAGGTGCTTCGTGGGGAGCTAAATTCTAACTGGTCTGAGTCCCAATATGGTATTCCCATTTATATCTGGCTGATGTCTCTGAGTCAGATTTACTGATTTCTGGCCACCAGGGAGGTAAAGATTTCTCAAGTGCTTCCAAGATGGACTGGAGCGTGGCTCTGGGTTATGTCTGGATGACTGTAGGGGATCGAGGCACTCACTTCTCTAACTATTGGAGCGCTGAGGTCTGCCTGTTGGTGGCATTGAACCCTGATGGTTCATCAGCTGCCCAGCTTGAGACTTAGGATTATATGCTCCCACTGACCGCCATTTGGCCAAACTGACCTGTGGCCACTTGGGGGGGGACTTCTTCTGCATTTGCCACTTTTTAAGAGTGGCTGCTCCAAACCACGGTGCGCACTGTTTGACAATGATGAGATCTCAACTCTGATCCCAGCAGCAAGGAGCAGAGAGACGCTCCCTTGGCAAAGGCTGCACGGAGCTGGCACTGCTGAGGCCCACAGAACTGCACAAAACTCATGCCTAGGCTTCTAGCCCCAGCCCCTGGTACTGCAGGGCAAGACATAGGGAACCTGTATGAGTGAGCCCTGGGCTTCCTCCTTCTGAGCCTGTCACCTCCTCTGGGGTGTCGGGAGCCTGTGCTAGTTTAATATTTAGGAAGGGGGCCAGTAATGACTCCATTTGTCCCTGTCGCATGCTAGTGTAGCCCAATGATATCTGCTCGCTCCAGGAACAGGAAGAGCCTCAAACCATTCATTCAGGGTTTTGACGAAGTAGTCTGATCATGTTGGTGGTTGGCCACGTGGGGTCTCTTGACGTCCCATGGAATCCAGTCGGTAACAGCTCTAGTCCAGCTGTCGTCTCTGAATCACATTACATGTCCGGCCCATCTGATTTTTGATGTCTTGGCAAACGAGACAGTGTCCCTGATTCTTGATCGACGGAGGTCGGGACTCCGGATTCCTTCTCTCACTTGAGTGAGATGTGATACTCCTAGCATAGCTCTTTCGATTCCTCTTTGGGATAAGTTGTATTAATATATAACCAAGGAAAATATCACTGGAACAATGTACTTGTAGAAAAACGTCCTTGACGTCTAGAAGCCTAGTACATTCTAAACGTATGTATCCTGAACATTCCTGGATATTTTTCCAATGCACGCTTCCTTCTAGAGACCTATACGTGTCTGTTGCTTGTTCAATAAAGACGCTGCATGAGTGTTGCTTGTCCAGCCCTCCTTACCCTGTTGCCCTGTTCCCTCTGCCTCAGGGACCCTGTTCGACTTGGCCACACAGGACAAGGCACTGGGGAAGTGACCTATATATAGTTCTGGCTGTGCCAGCTCACCTGTGAATTGGGCAGCTCTGGACCTGCACGGGGACGCTGAGACTCTGGCCAGCTGGGCAGGTTTGCCCTTGGCTGTTTCCCTTGGAAAAGGACTGGGGACAGTGTGGCATGTGATACCTTTTGTGGGTCTCACAAAGGCCTGAGACTCCTTAAGACCTCATTCCAAGCACAAAACTTAATGGCGCTTAGTTTTTATTTTAAAATGCTCTAAGTCCATTCGGTGTCCTAGCACCCCACTGTCAGGTCGCAGTAGCCTGAGCAGATGTCACCCTACCTGAGTTGAGATTCCCTCATTGTCAGTGGATTCACCTCGGCGAAGGTTGCCCCCAGCTTGCCCTGCGCTGGGCTCAGCAAAACCCAAGCCGGTTTCTCCAACTGGCCGACGAGGCTGGTAGAAGGCGGAAATGCTGTCAAGCTTTCTGTGTCCGTCACTGGTCTTAGCCCAGAACCAGCTCTGGCCTCTGCTCGTTCTGTCTGCTGCCGTCCTCCCTGCCACCTGGTCAGAGAGTGAAGCTCCCACTGGGTCCATGTTGCTGACTGTCGAATGTCCCTGTCCGATGGTCCTGTCCCCCAGCGACTTTTCCCAGGCTTATGTGGGAAGCCAGTTCCCCTTCTGCCCGGTGTCTTTATACTGAGGGCTGCAGGAGCCCTCGTAGAACTCTATTTAGCCATCTTGGTCCTGACTTTCTAAGGCTTCAAATGGTTCAGAAGCTTATGAAAAGCCAAGAGGTATTGCAGTGTTTAGGGCCCAGCTCTGTGCCCAACCCGGGTTCAGCTACCAGCATTAGGGAGCTGTGCAGTCCTGGTGGCTCCAGAGTGGCCGTGGGTGGTCATGAACCCCAGCACTGAGCAGCTGGCCCAACTGGTCAAGTGTTTCTGGGGAGAGCCCCTAAGCTTTGGGAATGCCCTATTTTTTTAATCAAGGGACATATCGGGGCTGGAGTGATAGCACAGCGGGTAAGATGGGTACAAGCTACCTTACAAGTCTGGCAAGCTACCCGTGGCGTATTCGATATGCCAAAAAAAAGTAACAAGTCTCACAATGAAGACATTACTGGTGCCCGCTCGAGCAAATCCATGAGCAACGGGATGACAGGGATACAAGAGACATACCATGTTTTCCGACATAATGTTCCTGTTAGTATAAAGCCAAAAGACGGGGTTCCTACATAACTCCCTGCAAGCAGCTGACCAGGTTTGCTTTCCTGAGCCATGAAGTAGAAAGTTCTGGGGCCCACTTACTCAGTTATCCTCACCTGTGCTTCCTATGAGGGAAATTCCTCAGGGCACAGCAGTGAGGGGCTGCTTCATAGCAGAAATTCAGATCACGAACTGTCTGCTGTCTTCCGTGCAAAGTCCTTTTTATTTTTGGTATTTACAAATTTTGTTATTTTTTTATTCCAAAAAATACATATAAACAAATCTGCTCATCAAATGATGGGAGGCCTTTGCCTTAATGGAGCATCACATTTACATTCACAAAACATTCTCATATAGAAATCAGTATGCAGCTCTTTCATACACACAATTATCTATACACACACATACAACATGTATAAGTAGTTAACGTTTTTTCTACTTACACATATTCCTCTGGTGGAAAATTAAGAAAAGCAGGCAATTACCAGCTTCTAAAGTCAAAGACCAGGTAACCATAACAAATTGTTGATTTCTCCATGGAACATGTACATAACATTCACAGGAAACCATGACCCATTTCAGCCTTCTGTGACATTAATATATTACCACGATCTTCCCATATGCTTAAGCAGGCTCTGAAAATCAAATTCGACAGTCAATAGTGAGGCCATTTGGTAAACACTCCCCCCCCCTCCAAATGAAGTGCAAAATCAAATTCTATGACTCAAGAGCTCAACCAGGCCCAAGCTTTGGCATATTCCGGAGGCTGTTTTGGTGGTAACCAAAGCTTAGTCAAATTCTCTGATCAGGGATTTGTCCTGCCCCACCACCCCCCCAACCAAAACATAAACAAAACCACCTGGTCCACAAAGCCTGACAACTCTATAAATAAACAACTGTCCACAAGAGGACAAGTCACGGCAGAGTTGGTGGTATAGTGGTGAGCACAGCTGCCTTCCAAAAGAGAGCAAGTCACAACTCCCTGCAACCAAGAGGTTGAAAAGTCTCCTACGCAAAAAAAAAAATAAATAAAAACAAAAATAAAAAATAAAAAAGTCTCCTTCGCAGCCAGTCCTTCAAGCACCAACAACAGTCAGTGTTTCTACAAAACACAACGTCCGGAAAACATGGGCGGACTCTTCTCTGGCACGTCAACCACATGCGTGCAGCCTAAGTCCATTTTCTTGCTGTCGTGTAAGCCGGTTAGCAACAGGGCAAAGGCTTGGGGCAGGCGTTACAGAGAGTACCGGCCCATCGTGCCGGGGCCAACCCCACGGCCTTCCAAGAAGAGGGCTGTGACAGCTAGCACACTGAACACAGAACCCAAATTCAGATGCTTCCTCCTCGTCCTCTTCATCACCTTCATCTTCTTCCCCGCCTAGCTCAGAGGGGTTTGCAGACTCTGCGGCTGCAGCCAGACTGAAGTGCATCCTTTTCCTCCAGTTCGCAGCAACTCTGCGAGCAGCTCCAGGCGCTCGGTATTCCAGAACCTTCCCTTGCCTGAGCCCCGGCCAACCGTCCCACCTGCGCGAGCATTTGCCACAAGCCTATACCGGGGCTGCCTCGAGCCGGAGGGGAGTCCAGGGTCCGGGAGGTAAGCGCCCTGCCCGTGGACCACGTGACGGGCAGCACCACCTCTTCCCGACAGGGGCAGAGACCCCTGCCAGCGCTTCTGGGGGACCCGGGCATCGGGGGGCTCCCCGGGGGGTGCCGGTGTCCCCAGGAAGGGCGCAGAGCTCGGCTTTTCTTGAACCGGCACTGCTTTGTCTTTGCGGTGGCCTCCCGGTCGAGGGTCCGACTCCCTCGGTTGGTACTCCCTCGGGCAGTGCTCCCTCGGGCGGGCATCGGGAAGCCCCCACTCGGCTCCCCGAGCCTGCAGGCGCCGGCCGTCCCGACCCTGTCCCTGCGCCTGCCCACTCCCGGGCCTCTCGGTCGCGGGTCCGAGCGCGCCGATGCTCCCGCGCCCCTGGCGCTCGGCCTCCCTCATGCGAGAACTCCAGGAGCCGAGCCAAGTGGGGACCTGTTGCGTGCCTCCCGCTCAAGGAAAGGACGGGGGTCGGGCCCGGACTTCTGCTTCCGGGGTCAAGTCCTTTTTGTAAATGTTCCAGCTGGAGATGCGCTTTACTGAAGCCTGAAATCCTGAATTACCCAAGTACCAAATGTTCCTCAGTCCTCCTCACTGGGCTCCTTCATGGCCCTGGAATCACCTGCGCTCCTTCGGGCTCATCTGAGCGCCCGGCTCTTTGGGGCTGGCCAGGCTGGAATGCTGCGGAGCCAGTGAGTTGGCTCTCCCCGCCAGGATGCCTGGCCTCTGACCTGCGGAGTCTGTCTCCTCCGAGACCAGGTTCTCAGAAAACACTTGAGCTTGAAATACTCTTCCGTCTTGCAGAGCTCCCAAATCCTTGGGAGGGGGGGTGGTGGGGTCTGAGTATCCCCAGTAGGACTCCCCTGCTTCCAGGCCAATAGTCAACGGCCCGGGTGGGTCACCCTGATTGCACTACTCGTCATCAGGACCCTCAGTCAAATAATATTCCATCAGGGTCCTACCAGCTCTGTGCCAACCAGAACAGAGCCCGCACCGGCGACTCCTCACCCGACAGCTGAGCCCGTGAAACAGGAGTGCTCCTCGAGTCCAGACAGGGACCAGAGGACATATCCTGGGTGCCCTGGGCGCCGCTGAGTGCTGGCTTGGCCAGGGACAGCACGACAGTGCAGGAGTAGATGACCTACCTCCCGGGGTGTCACACGTGACCATACCCCTTTTTAAAGGCCCCTGAACGCCTCCATGCTGTAGTCACACGAGCCGCAGAGATGCCTGCCTGCTGCCTCCTCCAGGGAGCTGCCAAAATGCCCCAGAGGAGCCTCCCCAGGTCCTTCCACCCTCCCCAGAGGCCCCGGGACTCAGAGCTGAACAGAGCCGACACTTGCTCCCGGGGGCAGAGGTCCCGGGTCGGTTAGGGAGGGGGGTGTAGGGTCGGGCTGGCCGAGGTCCCGGCCCTGGAGCGGGGCCTATCATGCGCGGCAGTTCCCATGCCGGCCACCTGCCAGTATCGTTTTATTGCCTTAATCCCACCGTGCCGGGCCGGGGCCAGGCCATGATCATATATTTCAGTAATGAGGGGTGACAGCGGGGGGCCTGCCCGGGTGATCGGAGCACACCTACGGGTGTGAGAAGGTCTGAGAGGTGAAGGTCTTAATCCCTGGCAGGGGTGCATGGGGTGGGGGGAGGCTGTGTGGAGATGGTGTGTGAACTCCGGACCATAACCCCGAGCACGGTCACGAGGCAGCTGGGAACCCCCGTGAGGCCCAGGGAAAAGCTGCTCGTCAAAGCCTGAGAACGGAAGACTCCCGGGCCCCAAGGGGGCAGTGGTTTGGGGGCTGGGACCCCTGGCTGGTGTCAGACCCCCAGTGGTTGAGTGCTAGGAAGTACTGCAGCTCAAATCCCCCCTGGTCTTAGATGCGGATTAGGTATGATTTAACCTGTCACAATAAAATAATACGCCCGGTAAAGCCTCAGCTGCGTTGAGCCTCTTAGATACAGCAGAAAGCCCTCGCACACGGGAGAAGAACCCCCTTCTGTGCGGAGCAAGCTCCCCTGCCCCCCAGTCCGCACTCCCGGCTATGCCCGGGCTTACCCGCCTTGAGCAACCATCCGATGCCATGCAGGGCAGGTGCCCATTTCCCAAGTGCCCTCCTGTTCTGACGTTCCACGAGGGGCTGCAGGAGGAGGTTTACCAAGGCCACGATGTCTAAACACAGGGTTCACTTTGGCCCCTTCTGTAGGCACAAAAGGGCAGAGGACTCTGTAGACTTCGGGGTGGATGAGGAAAACCTGGTAACGGATATTCCTGGTGACCGGGAGCCTTCTGGAAGCAGAGAGGCCAAGCGAGACCCCAGCTCTGTCCCGATCTCCCATGCTTCACGCTAGGCTGAGGAAGGCCCCGAAGCCGGATAAAGCTCAAGGCCTAAATTGTGGCCATTGGGCTAGTTCCCCAGGGCTAGCTCGCCTGTGGCTCCACCAGCCTCAGCAAGGCAACTCCCTGGCCGTCAGGGGCTGGGCCTGGTCAGCGGCCAGTGAGATGGTTGGACTACAGGCAGCAGTGGCCAGCTTAGGGCAAAATGTCCCTTGGGACGCATCTCCTGAGTTACCAGCTAACCTGACTCGGGCCTTTTTTTTTTTTTTTTCTGCCTGTTGAGTGTCCTGGAGGTGCTGACCCAGTTCTTCTTGGATCACTGGTTTTGAAGGCAGGATCAGACTTGCTAGAGGTTTGTAAGCGACGCCCCAGAATTGCGGGGGAACAGGCTTGTCCCCAAGGTCTGAGTTTCCTCGGGCCTGACTTCTCACTGCGATGGGGCAGAGAGGAGGCAAGGACACTCTGGTGGCCCATGTATTCACACGGGCGGTACTCGTGTCCTGCTGAGACCCTGAACTGGTCTGGAGCCATGTCACATCCCTATGGCCACAGTCCTAGAATTTTGATCAGAACTCTTGGTGATGTCCAGAGGCTCCTGCTCTGGAAGGTGCTAGAAAGTCCCACCTGACCTATGACCAGGGGCTCCTCCGTCCCTCGGGCCTTGCACAACCCTGGGGAGCAAAAGCGAAAGGTCAAGAGCTCCTGTTTGGGGGTGAAGACCTGGGCGGTGATGGCCGATGACCTCAGAGAGGAACCTGAGTTTGTAACCATGAATAAACGCCCCACGACACGTCAGCTGTCCTCACGACTGGCTCGGGACAGCCCGGGCTGCCTCCCCTGTAAACCAGGAAACCAGTTGTCCAAGGTGGAGCTTCAAAACACCCTGGGGAGAGCCCTTGACTTTGTACCTCTGCAGCTTGATGGTGTGAGGGTTGGGGGAGGGAACTGTTGGGTCTGTGTGACTAGAGGTGAGTGTGGCGGGGTCTGGCTATATGGGGAGGGGGGCTTCCCAAAGGGACCTGTGCTTGATAGAAGCTGGCTCCAAACTCTTGTTCGAACAAGGGTCCTGCATTTGCACGCTGGGACGCGTGCGCTGGCGTCATCCTCGACACCAGTGTCCCTTGCCTCACTGGATGCAGCAGGATGAGGGGAATGGGGACGTGGGAGTGAGTACCGCTCAGTGGGAAGAGAGGGCTGACTCTCAAAGCTGGAGGAAGGAATCGGTAGCCGCAGACCTCAGGATTGTCCTGGCTTCTGGCCCTCTTCCCAAATCCTCCGACCTTCACAAGAGACTGGGAGTTGCGGGGAGTCTCAACAATGGAGGGAGGAGAGCTGCCCGCCACTGGGACAGCTCTGATCACTTAAGAGGTGTTAAGAGCTCAGTGTCCGCAAAACCCAAGCTTTTACATCCCCGGGGCCCAAGAGGAAGCATCGCTGGTGTCAGTCCCCGGTGTTAAACCAAAAGTATCCCCGGGTCTCAGGGTAAGGAAGAGGGACCACTCTGGTGATGCAAAACCAAAGAATTGAATTGCTAGCTTGGAACTCGAGTCCAAGTCCACACCGACACAGCGGCTTCAAGGCAAGGGCCCCGGCTCTAGTTTCAGAGGGCGTCCCGTAGCCTATGGTGACATGAGCTGCTCATGCTTTGTGGTTAGCAAAAGACAATTTCTGGCACCAGCCATTGCTGATATGGCACATGGTGGTTGATTGAGCCCACCTGCTGGGCCCAGGAGCTTTCCAGGTGGGGTCAGCTTGGCTGGTTTAGGCATTGATTTGTTTGGGGAACTAGAAACCGTTTCAGTTCCAGGAAGTGAAACCAAGGCCTCGCTGGATTTTCTCCTTTCTGCTGCCTGTCAGGCTGTTCCCATTGCTTATGGTGTGGCTCATCTCTTCATTACCCCCCTTTTTTCTTGTGCCTTCCAGAATAATCCTCCTCGTGCATGCTTCACTGTTCTCTAGGCTGTGGATTTCTGGCCAATCCAGTATGCTGCCGCCTTAAGACCAAAAGCTGTGCTGTGTTTATTCTGCCCTTAACAGAAACCACTAGCTTGTTCAGGATGCAGGGGGCCCCGGGTCAGAAGCAAAATGTGGCGTGTTCTCTTGCATAAACACAGCAATATCGAAGAGCTCTCCATTTGGGGTACTCCATTATTTACTGAGCAGTTCTGAGAAGTTCTGGGGATTGGCTAAAGACAGGAGACACACCAAGAGTGGCATTAATTCTTTTATCGGGCACGTGAGTTACCTAGGTCTGGCCATAAGATGTAAAGGCTTCAGGTCCCACGATGAGCTGGAGGTGGCCTCAAGCCTTCAGATTGGAACGGAATGTGGCCCCAGGCCTCTCGCCTTCTGCAGGAGTGTCCTGGCAGAAAGGAGTTCGTCCCATCCCTTCTTTGGGACTGCAAGAGATCCTGGTTTCCAGTTTTGTTTTTTTTTTCCCCCCAGAGGATTTCCAGTCCTTTCTTGAGCTGGCTTGCCTCTGGGGTCACCCTGAGGTTTGTGGGTTTCAAGGGAGCATATTTGAACCCTACACTTTTAGCTTCAAATCAAATTGCTACAAATGCCACCTGACCCTCTGAGCTGAGGGTGTTTTCCAGATCAGTTTCTCAGTCTTGTGGAAGACAGGTGACCACCAGACGGACCCGGGGGACAGCAAGGAACAGACCCGGCACACTTAGCTTCCCCTCAGGCCAGAGACGCAGCAGTGGGTGGGGAGGCAGGCCGGCCTGTGGCTTTGGGATGGTTCCGTTGGGAATCCGGCACCTTTTGAACTCTAAGAACCCTGATGGATAGAAGTGGGTCATGGGCCGTAGAAACGAAGGACCCTTATGGCAATGAGGAGGGGAAGTGGTCACTCTGGGCAGGAAGTGGGTGCTGAAAGGAGGTACAGTGAAACACTGTTACCCTTCCAGTCACAGTATCCCAAACAAATGCCTTGTATCACTTGTCTTCCCGTTGATCTGTTGATCTTCGATTTGCTCGAGTGGGCGCCGGTAACGTCTCCATTTGCCCCTGTCGCATGCTAGTGTAGCCCGATGATATCTGCTCGCTCCAGGAACAGGAAGAGCCTCAAACCGTTTATTCAGGGTTTTGACGAAGAAGTCTGACCATCTTGTTGGTGGGCGGCCACATGGTCTTTTGATGTCCCATGGAATCCAGTCGGTGACAGCTCTAGTCCAGCGGTCGTCTCTGAATCGCATTACATGTCCGGCCCATCTGATTTTTTGATGCCTTGGCAAATGAGACAGCGTCCCTGATTCTTGACCGTCGACGGAGGTCAGAACTCCAGATTCCTTCTCTCACTTGAGTGAGATGTGATACTCCTAGCATAGCTCTTTCAATTCCTCTTTGGGATACCCGAATTTTAGTTTTAGCACAGTGGTAGGGCAGTTGCCTTGCACGCAGCCAACCCGAGTTCGATTCCTCTGCCCCTCTTGGAGAGCCCGGCAAGCTACCGAGAGTATCCCACCCACACAGCAGAGCCTGGCAAGCTCCCCGTGGCATATTCGATATGCCAAAAACAGTAACAACAAGTCTCACAATGGAGACATTACTGGTGCCCGCTCGAGCAAATCAATGAGCAATGGGGTGACAGTGACCTAAACAAACATCTACAATCAAAAAAGAAAACAGAAAAAAATGGCTGCCAGAGAGGAAAAATTGGGGACATTGCTGGAGGGAAGAGGACACTGGTGAGGAGGGGTGTGGGGGGGGGCAGAGTTGTCAAACACTGTGAGCTGAAAACTCAATCGTGAATAACTTTATAACTTTGTAGTTGATGGTGACAATGCACAAATTTTTTTTTAATTTTTAGAGAATCACTGTGATGTACAGTTACAGACTTAGAAATTTGTGCTCACTCTAAGAGTGAAATGCAAACACAAATTTATAAGTGATTCTTCAAATGCCCCAGCATTTCCAAGAGCAGGCGCCGATCTATCGGCCTCTTGGTACAGCCAGCTGCGCTCCGTGGGGTGGGGTGGGGTCCTCGCCTCGGGGCAGTGCTCCCCCCAGTCAAACCGTTACTGTCATGGTCTTATCCCGAGGAACGTTGATCTTTTCTGCCCCTGAATTGCTCTTGGGCACAGTCTCACTTATACGCCAGTTTCACCCGTAAAAAGAGGAACAATTATGGCATATTGTGATTTGGGTGGTGGTGGGGGGGGAGTTCCCCCATTTCTCCAGTGCTGAAGCCACATCAGTAGAAAATGGCCACTCTGCTCCCCAGTCACCTCCCCATGCTCCCAGCTGCACCCTCAATGCTCGGGGCCTCAGGAAGAGGCAGCCTCGGAGGCCCTGCTGGGAGGAATCTCACGCGGGACGCGGAGAGGGAGAGCTCAGTACCTGTAAGACAGAAGCACCTAGGATGAAGGCGGCAGTCTCGGTCCAGAGACTAAAGCCTGGGGGCCTCCCTGGGGGTGGGGGAGTGTCTCCACTCACCCTGCCCTGCAATACCTCATAGGTACAGGCAGGGGGCAGGATGGGAAACAGAGGCAAAAGGAAAAGGCAGGGAAGGTCCCTTGCCACATTGTCACCCCTGATCCCTCAGCCAGCCTGGGGTCTTTTTTCCCCCCAGATACAAGCTGGCCCGGACCCTGTATTTCCAGATGAAGCCTATAAGTGAGAAATGTGCCCCCTTCGCCGTCAGGACCCCCGCTGGGCAGCCGGGAGCAGCTGAGCAGTGCAGAGAAGGAGCAGATGCAGCCCCTCCCCCGCGGGCCGAAAGTGGGTGTTGACTCCCTTCCTGTGAGCAAGGCCTGGACCTGACCGTGACCGTGAGAGGAGCCTCTGATGCCATGTGGAGGGGCTTCGGGAGAGAAACCGCCCCCAGCCCCGGGCTGCTGGGAAGGAGAAACTGAAGCGGACTTGTTTAGCCAGACCCCTACCTCCACCCCGACCCCCTCACTGGGCATTGGGGGGTCCTATCCCGGCAGGCACCTGGAAGGCCAGGATCCCGGGAAGCAGGACTTCGGGCCCAGGCTAGGCTCAACCCCGTTCCCGGCCAGCACTGCTAGAGCCCCACTTCGGAAGATTCTAACGTCTTTAGAGCAACCCCCACACCCCTCCCCTGCATCCACTCACTCTAGCCACGGCCTCTCCTGACTCAAGCTCTGTTCTCCACCAGAGCTAAGGAGAGCCAGAAAGGTCTTTGCTGCTTTCCGCCGATGTCCTAAATGCATAAGATGACATTGTTGCTGAAATTCCCACTGCAAGTCAGCAAAAAAAAAAAAAAAAACACTCAAGTAACAGCCCTGGTGAGACGCTGGTATGTTTTGACAGACCCCGTCATGTGCAGGCTCCAGTCCGGGTCCCCGGTGCTAGGCCAAAGCTCCGTCTCTGTTCCCTAGAAAATCAGACGGGGGCTGAGGGGTTTATAAACAGGAGCAGGAAACTCCCAAGTGTGAGCTCACCTCATGCCTGTTACAAAGCGAGACGGTCCTTCCCAAGGCCACCCCGACCGCACTCCGGAGTGCTGACCCACAGGCTCAGCTGCCCCCTGGCAGCTCCTACTCCCTAGACCCGTGGGCAGGGGTCTCTCGAAGCTGATGGGCCCCGCTGGCCCTGAGGATCTGGGTGGTCTGTTCCTTGGCTCTGTGTTCCGACAAGACAGTGGACGCTCTTAGCGCTCAGCTCGACCAGAAAGCCAAGACCCCTGAGGGTCCCGTTCTACTGGACCCCGGTCGCCGGAGAGGCTGGGTCTCCCGCCCGATGGGGCGGCCAGGGAGGGGCATGGGTTCAGCCTCAGAGGGGAGCCGTGCCCACAGGAGGGTGGGCGCAGAGCAGACGCACACAGCCCGCAGTGGGGTGGCGCACACCTGGCCAGGCCAGCGTGCGGGTGAAGACCCCACTCCACCATGAGTTTAGGTGACTGTGGTCCACCCGTCTCTGGAGGCTTCTGCGAGTCACAGGCGGTGTGGTGCTTACTCTGGACACTGTCAGAGCACTCTGGGGGCTTCCAGGGAGCCCGGCTAGCTGCTCAGACAGACGTGGTTACGCTAACCTGACCTTGGAGACCCCATGGTTCTCTTTTGAATCCTTTCCACTTGCTCCGAATGCCCCAGATCTAGCCCTTGTGTGCCACTCACCCGGCCCTGGAGGAAGGAAGCTGCAAGGACAACTGACGACGTGGACCCGCTGCTCCTGCTACTTCCTTTGAGAGTGGGATGTGCTGGTCTTAGCTTTAGGGATGAATCATGACAGTGACTTGAGGTCTGTCCTCTCCTAAAATGCAGAGGCGCTCTCTAGGGCTGGCTCATGTCGCCCGGAGCAAGCATTCCCAGTTGCTTCATGTTTCAAAGAGGCTGCAGGAGCTCCAGAGCAAGCATTCCCAGTTGCTTCATGTTTCAAAGAGGCTGCAGGAGCTCCGGCCATCGGCTGGAAGTCACTTCACAGAAAGGAAGATGACTGGAATAGTAGTGGGTGCTAGAGACACGGCAGCCATCCGAGTTGGGAGAAGGCAAACAGGGTGAAGAACTGCTTCTCTCCCCTACCCCCCTAAAAAAATAAAGAACACTTAGAGGGGTTGGGGTTGGAGAAACAGTACAGGGGTTCCAACATCTTCCTTGAATGGTTTTAACCCTAGAACTCCAATGGGATCAATATCCTATTTGCTAGACTTTCCCGAACATGGTTTAAATGAGGTCAGAGAAAGAGAAACCTGGACAATCCTGACCCACCTGAGTTGTGGGGGGGGGGGGGCTTCCGAGGGAAGAACCTAACTGTGGGGCTGACTTAAGCCTTTGGCCAGTGGCATAGGAGTTTCCCAACTCCGCTGCCGACCGCCGGGCACCTTAGCTCCTCCCACCTGTGAAACGGCCACGCCCCTGAGGCTTGGGCTTCTGAAGACCCAAAACTCAGACCACAGAAGTGACCTGTGCCCAGAGCCCCGCTCCCGACCCCCAAAGCCTGCACTTCCTCTTCTCCGCCGTCACGGGGAAAACCCACTTCTGCAGGGGAGTCTTCAGAGAAACACGAGTTGCGTGTCGACATCTGGGGCTGATTTAAGGCGTCTCGGAGAGACGGATGCCTGGCAGAGAACAATGCCTTTGTCAGAGGCCGCGGCATCTCGGGGACACTTAACGGCTAAGTACGAACAGCTGGCGCACATCTGCGCGATGCGTTTCGACGGGGCGGGCGCAGAGAGCGGGACAGTGCTCCGGAACGCGGTGGGGCGGCAAGGTGTGAATGATGATTCCAGAGAGGGGGCGGGTGGGCCTGCCCGCACACTCGGCTCCCGGACCAGGACCGCAGCTGCCCAGAATGGCCTTCATCTCCCTCCCGCCACCGCCAGGGAGCCCTCGGGGAGGACTGCCCAGGGGGTCGGGGAGCACACCCCACGCCCAACACAGGTCAGTATCTGAAGCTCAGAGCAGGGAGAAGCTTCTAGAACGCCCCCTGCCCCGTTTCCCCGGCTGGGCCGGAAGCTGTCCTGTGGGACGGCAGAAGCAGGAAGAAGTATGAAGGAGCACGAGGAGGATGACGGGGATCAGGGAAGGGGTTGCGGAAGAGGAACGGAGAGGAGATTGGAATGAACTGCCACTGGCACCGACCAGCCTGGCCCTCGTTTCCTCCTCTGTCCGTCCATCGCCATCAGCCACCCTGGGGTGGGGGGAGCGACGGAGACCACCGAACGCAAGCGGTGAGAGAGTCACTCCAGCGTCTCTTTCGTCATTTATTTTTTGGATACACAGGAAGAGGCAGCCTTGGAGGAGTTTCGCCTGGGCGGGACGGGAGAGGGAGAGCTGTGGGACCTCAGGTTCTCACTCGGGATGAAGGCGGCAGTCTCGCTCCAGAGACTAAAGCCTGGGGGCCTCCCTGGGGGTGGGGGAGTGTCTCCACCCACCCTGCCCTGCAATACCTCATCCGTGCAGGCAGGGGGCAGGATGGGAAACAGAGGCAAAAGGAAAAGGCAGGGAAGGTCCCTTGCCACATTGTCACCCCTGATCCCTCAGCCAGCCTGGGGCCTTTTCCCCCCAGATACAAGCTGGCCCGGACCCTGTATTTCCAGATGAAGCCTATAAGTGAGAAATGTGCCCACTTTCTCCTTCCTTCCCCTTCGCCGTCGGGACCCCCGCTGGGCAGCCGGGAGCAGCTGAGCAGTGCAGAGAAGGCGCAGATGCAGCCCCTCCCCCGGGGGATGCCCCACAGAGTAAGATGCTCAAGCCCCCGGGTGGTCAGTTGAAGGAAGAGATGCTGATCTTGGCGGCAATCCACTAGGCGCCCAAACGTTTCCGTGCCCACTGCGGTCAGACGGGTGAGGCCTCACCCCTACGCGCAGCCAGGCCCGTAGCAGCGCGTGAGACAGCCCTGGGGAAGCTCCGGACTCCCGTTTTTCTCAGCTGCTCTTCATATTGCATTTTGCTCCTTTGCCAAGAAAGAAGCTTCCGGCCTCACCGTCAGTTAGCGCCGGGGCCTCTGAGGGGACTGAGTACAGCCGGTCATTGCTTGGGCCAAGGAGACAAGGGTCAGCTCTCAGGTCCATCCTTAATGACGACAGCCCTTCTGGGGAGAGGACTCTTGGGGCGTGGCTGGGAGGACCGTCGGCGCCTCTATTGGAACTCACGAGTGGCTCCATCCCTGGGCTCCGGGAGAGAGGGACGGGCAGGGCCAGAGAAGTCTTGGTGTCGTCGCTGTGAGGGGCCGTGGGGGACCCGAGCTCCAGCGAAGAGAAGCAAAGTCATTTGCATCAGCTCACAGGGAGAGACGGACTCAGAGGTCGAAGCTGATCTGCATGGACAGGTCATCTCTGAGGCCAGGGCCGGAGTGGTTGGCTTGAGGCTGCTTCTAGAATACCTGGAGACTCTGGCCCCATCCTGGCTGGGCACCCAGAACCCCCTCCCCAGGCCGCCTCCTCCTCCTGCCGTCTCCCAAGACAGGTGTCTGGACCCCAGGGTGCTCAGATGCTTTGGCACTTTCCTAGGAGATCAGGAGAAGTGTTTGCGTGTTTGTCTGGGCCACCGAGAGCACTGCAGACTGCACGGGGGTCTCTGGTTCACCTTCTGTCTGGGACCTCCTCTTAGAAGAAAGGGGGTTGGCTGGCTCTTTCCTGCTCACACTTGACCCCCAACTCCTCCTGGAGGTCGCTCCGGGAGACACCTGGGTCCCGCCTCTTCCTGGGCCGTGAGCCCAATGGAAACTGTTTCCCGCTGCCCTCCCGTCCCCCCTGCCAGTCCGGGGGAGCCGTGGGTCACCCTGTCACACTGTCCAGGAGAGAAGTAGGACCTGCCCAAGGTCCCCTTTCTCTCAAGACTGTTCCCTCCCACCAGCCACCCGGCTGTAGGTGATCTAGGGGACGCAGAAGCACAGACTGTGCCGAAGCCCAAAGAGGAGTAACTGTGAGCCCGGGCCTGTCCTCCACGGCTGCCACCACGGGGACCCCGAAGCCCAAGAGCCTTTCCCGGAGGCGTGTTGACCTCCTGAGTCCACACTGGCATCTGCACTGGAGCCTACTCTTGAAGAACGGGCCTTGAGAAACCTTCCCGGGGGCACGCTGCTGTCCTTAAGCTGTTGAATATCTGGAGGCTCTCAGAGACCCCCCCCTTCCCGAGGGCTGAGAAGTTGCTCGTGGCGGCTCACTTGACCCATTTGACTTTTCCACGTGATCTCTCGGGCAGGGCTGCCTTCACTCACTGGGGGGCAACAGCGCTCTCAGAGAGGGTGGTCCTAGCTGCGGGAATTGAAGTTTCCTTCACCTGTCTTCCCGTTGATCTCTGATCGGCTCGAGCAGGCGCCAGTAATGTCTCCACTCGTCCCTGTCGCGTGCTAGTGGAGCCCAATGATAATCTGCTCACTCCAGGAACAGGAAGAGCCTCAAACCATTCGTTCAGGGTTTTAACGAAGAAGTCTGACCATCCCGTTGGTGGGCGGCCACGTGGTCTTCTGATGTCCAGAGGAAATCCAGTCTAAGTTTCCTAGCTTGGTATAATCCAGGCTGGAGGCAGCTCAGCCACCCGGCCTGGCATGAGCAGTCAGCTTCAGGCCATGGATCTTGAACTCCGCCGTCGCTTGGCTCGGGCCCTCGCTAGCTGGAACTGAAGGTGTTAGGGTCTCTCTCAAGGCTTCTTTGATCCAGCAATGGTTCTTAAACAGGACTCATCGGTCCCATGCAGATGACGGGTCTGGGAGCTTCAACTACCAAAGACCCAAGGCCTTGGTTCTGCACATTGCTTTCAGCTGCCAACTCTGCCGGGTTGCCCTTGTATCTGCATTGTGTTCAGAGGCACTAACAAACCCCCTTCCCCATACACACACACACAGACACGCGCACACGCGCACACACACATGCACCCTCCAACCTACCACGTGTGCAGAACACCAGGAAGGAGGGGCTCCAGCTATGGGGAGGGGCCAGTTCCTGTGGGTGGTCTTCACAGCTGAGCAGCAACGAATAGCCAAGTTGGGCTTACGCTGGAATAAGCAACAGAGTCCAGACACCCCCCCCCACACCACCCTGTCCAAGCTTTCTAGGGTCCTGTCTGCCAAGGCCAAGGCCATCTGGGGTCTCCTTCATTGTGTGCCACCGAGCAACCTTGTTGGGGCCCCCCTGGTCTTCTCTGAGCATCTGCACCTGCCTGGAAGGTTGAACCGAGCCCGGAGGAAGCTTTGGTGAGGTGCCAACTCTGCCTCCGTCTGAGCTCTCCTGCACCCGCCGTCAACCCCTCCTCAGATGCAGGCTGGGTGCTTCGAGAAGCCCCCAGAGAAGCTGCGTGATCCTTGTGGCTCTGGGTCTGGGGGCCGCGGTGGATGGTGGGGGTCTCACTGTGGTGGGGGAAGTGCAGGTTGGTCGCTGACGAACTCAGCTCTCCCAGGCAGGCGGCAGACGCTTCCATCCTTGGCTGATGGTGGGTGTTCACTGCCCCCCGCCCCGCCATCTCCCCTTCCCTCCCTTGCCTGTGGTTCTCGAGGCAGACCTTGACCCGGAAATGCATCTGCCCCGGGTTTCTTACCCCACCTGTGCTCTGTCCTGCTGGAGCCTCTCTGAGCTCTGTTGCCCCACCCCCACCCCCCGACTCCAGCTCCTCTCTGGGTGACTTTGCCTTAGGACCAGGCCCTGCACTGCTCATCTTGGGCTTTTGCTGCTACAGAGACTCATCGGACGGTCCCTTTCCACGAGCAGGGACAGAGCAGGACTGGCACCCCCGCCAGGGGAAGTCAGATTCTTCCCAAGGAGACCCCGCTTGGCGCGGGAGACACCCCGCCTCTTCCGGTGGGAGCGACTTGCGCCAGACCCCCGGGGCTGCTGGCTTTTCTCGCGAGCTTCCCGCAGAAGCTGCCGGAGACCAGACATTCTTACGAGCTCCTTCCTGTGGGAACTCCCTGGCCCTTGAATAAAGCTCTTTTCTAGGCCTTCTCGACTCACGCGCCTTGTCTTGGAGGTCACGGACTTGACCTTCTGGCACGTCTAGCTATCGTGTTCTTTGGCACCTTTTCTGTTGGAACGAGCCCTCGTGGCTTCCACCTTGGATGGAAGAAAGCAGCAGGAAGTTCCCAAACTCGAGAGAAGGGTCCTCATGAGCCAGCAAAGAGTTCTGGTAGCCTGGACTTCTGTCCCCACCCGCCAGCACGGCTGGGCTCCTCCCCTTTTGCTTCACTCCTGACACTTGGTGGTTGCCGGGGGCGAACACGGCGGCACGGGTGGTCTGGGCTGTGTCCGGTGCTCTTGACTCAACTGATCCCAGAGGCCACTTCTGCCTCATGGGGATTGCTCAGGAGGGCCAGGGGTTGGGAGAGCCAGCCTGGGGCCACAGCAAGGCCTGCGGGTTGCCAGCAGGGGCCCGGGGTGTGTTAAGCAGAGTTGGTACCTTGAGCAAACACCAGCATGGGCGGAAGTTGAAACCGGGCCGTGATCCTGGGTTTCCGGGCTCAGCGAGGCTGGGGGATGGCGGGCCAGGCACGGTTGCGCAGCTGAGACGTGCATCCCCCCACAACCTCCGCATGTGTGCTTGAGACCCCCCGTGAGGTGGGTTTCCCAGTGGGAAGCTGCTCTTGCAAATCGTGGCATTGCTTGGTCGCCCGCGCAAGCGTTGGCACGCTGCCAGCTGTAGACCAGCAGGCGGCTAAGCTGGAGACTGTTGGTGAAAGGTGCCCTCCAGAGGCTGCACCCCCACAGAGGCCCCAAGCACCCCCACCTTCTCTCCTGGCTCTGAAGTTGACGTTCTTGGCTCGGGCGCTGGGGAAGCTGGAGCAGCGGCCTCAGAAGTTCGCGTCCTCGTCCCCCGTCTCAGGACAGCCTGGACAGAGAGCCGCTCCTGTCCCCTCTCCATGTGCTCACCTCAGCCTGCGAGCACCAAAGTCCGCCTCCTCCGTGTCTTCTGCAGTGGAGCGAAGGCTTCGCCCATGTCCTGGCCACCCTTGTCCCAGGACTTGACGCTCAAGCTTCTGGGAGTTGGAGGGACCGGCTGTACCTTGAACTCAGCAGATGCGGCGGCCCTCCAGAGACACTTGAGCCTGCATTGGGCTGGTTCTTAGATGGCTCTCCTGGGGGTCGCTGCCCTTTCACAGTCCCTGACGCTCTTGAGCTCCAGCCCGACTCCTGCCCTCCGATCCCCCAAGCTCCAGACCCAAACTTAGAACCTCAGATGGGCAGCCTAGAGTCTGTCTCATGACCAGAAGCAACCAAGAGGGCGCAGTTCTTTCTGAAGTGGGGTGGGTTGCATTTCCCAGGCTCCCAGACTTTGGATTTTTCTGGCAGGAGACCCTCTACCCCTCCTTAGGGTTGTCCCCCCCCAGGAACCCCACTGGCCACAGTTGGCATCTTAGAAGCACAGGGGTGGTCTGTGGCTGTAGCTGAGCATCAGGCCTCACGTTGGAGGTTGGCGTGACACTTTCTGGCTCCTCGGGACAGGAGCTTCCCTTTCCATCACCCCCAGCACCTTGAGTTGGGGAGGAGGAATGGAAAAAAGTAGAAGAAATGGGTCAAAATTCTTCCTCTGACTTCCCCCTCTCAGTCCTTAGCCCCGTTTCTCTCCTAACACCTCTCCGAGGAGCGTGAGACTGGCATCCGAGCCCAGCAAGCCAGGCGGGTAGAGTTGGCATGTGACCCACTCTACAATAGGGGCCGACTACTCTGCCCAGTCCCCACCAGTTCCTGGTTCCTGCTCTGCGACCCCCCCAGAGTTGGCCCTCCGGTAGAGTGACTTTGGCCGCCATGGCCTGGGTGTTGGGGTCCTCAGCCCTGTGCTTCCTTGGCCATAGCTGTGAAATCCCGCTGAATTCCTCTGACTCCAAGGAACGGTGTATGAAGCCGCTGCTCTTATTTGGCCTCGCTTCCCTGCCGTCTTCCCAGATGCCCTGCCAGGAGTGCGGGTCTGCTCAGGGGTCATCCTCCGCTGGGAAGGAAGTTCTGAATCGTGTCCTTCACCCCTTGGCCAAGGGGAAAAGCTGGTCCAAGGACTGTGGGGGGGTGATTGGCTGCTGCAGGAACGGGGACAAAGCTCCCTGGGATGCTTGAGACACGTTCCTCTGGGGGAAGTTGTCTTTGCCTCCTGGGCCGACATTTTGGGGTGGCAAGGGGGCAGGGTCTAGATTCTTTGGGCTTTGAAACTTAAAGGGAAGCATCCAAGTCAGAACTAAACAAACGCTCGCCTGTCCCTGTATGCTGCGTCCTAGAATTACCACGGGGATGTGATCCTTGGAATGCCCACAGAAATAAGTGTGTGTGTGTGTGTGTGTGTGTGTGTGTGCGTGTGTGGTAGGCATCCTGGTTGGTTTCAACACACACACAGTCTTACCTCCACATGGGGGCCAGGAGACCCACGGTGGTGGCTTCATGGATAAAACGGAAAGTATCCATTGAGGGCGACATCCCTCAGCTCCTCCCAAAGACAAACGCTGGATGAGGATATCCTAAGATCCAGCGTGTTTGCAGGCGTGCCCGAGTCAGAGAGTTGGATTTTCTTGTGAGGTCAGTCGAGCTCTCTTGGGCCAAGCGTCCCAGACAACTTGCTTTGCGAGGCATGTTAAGGCGCATTTCTCATCTGGACTCTCGTATGGGACTGGGTTTCAGTGACGAGTAGTGGGAAGCTACAGCCTTCCCCCGCGGTCCCCCAATTTCCACAGACGGGACTGCGACCCTTCCCCCAGGAGCACGAGCCGCTGAGTCCCAATACAGATGGTTAGAGGACAAGGCCAGCAGACCGCAAGTGCTGAGCACCTACCGCCAGGAGCGTCTGACCTTGAGCCCTGGGACAGGGAACGATGGCCACAGGGGTCTCAGGGGAGACCTTAGACCAGGGGGCTTCAGCTATGACCCCGGAAACAGCAGCATCCACTACGAAGCTTAAACACTCAGGCACTGGAGAATGGTGCAAGCTTTGCGCTCGAGGGGGCTGGGGGTGTCGGGGGTCTTACTGGAGGTGCCGGGGGTCTTACTGGAGGTGCAGGATAAACTAGGACTGTCTGCCTTAAAAAGGGAAAGAGAGGTAGAGGAGAAATGCCGTTGGGGGACAGCTACACTGTCCCTGGCGCCTAGAAAGACACACAAACGAGTCGAGGGATTCTCTTAAGCTTCAGGCCTCTGACACACAAGCTCCAGGAAATGCCTACTTTGGGGTGATTCAGAGGTTCCAAGTCAAAAGCTCTTGCTCCGTCCCTCGAAGGCCCAGCGTGCAAGGACTTTGGAGGTCGAAAGAGTTGGGGCTACATAAGTAGAAAGAGAGTGAGGAGATTGTCTGCCATAGAGGCAGGGGGAGGGTTGGGAGGCGAGGAGGGATACTGGGGACGTTAGTGGTGGGGAATGGCCACTGGTGGAGGGATGGGTGTTCCATCATTGCATGACTGAAACTCAAACATGAAAGCTCTGTCACTACAGCTCACGGTGACTCAAAACATCATCATCCCATTGATTTACCGAATTTCTCGAGCAGTCTCAGCAACCTCTCCATTCGTCCTATCCCTGAGATTTTAGTCTCTCTCTACTCGTCCTTCCCGATGATGCTGCATTGGAGGCTCCTTCAGGGTCAGGGGAGAGACCCAGCTTGTTACTGGCTTTGGCATATGAAGCTTGCGAGGCTCTCCCAGGTGGGCAGAAAACTCTCAGTAGCTTTCCAGTTTCTCCCAGAGGGAAAAGTAGATTATAAGGTATCTTCCTTGTATTTTATTTTTTTACAATAAAAATATTTCAAGTGAAAAAAGTTTTTTTAAAAATAGTTGGGGCTAGAGTGAGGGGACCCCAAGATCTCTGGTCAGGGATCTAAGCTCTGACAAGGTACCAACTGATCTTCATTTGGGCTCACTTGAGAATGTGATTCTTAGGGATGTGCGTGTCAGGCTTCCGGCCAAGGCTCTGCCCGCGCTCAGGACCACTCCAGCTCAGTCTGTGGGTTCTCAGATGACCCCCGACGTGGCCATGAGCCCCGAGCACCTGGACCAGGGCATGCTGCCCATGAAGATGTGGGAGCTGGGGTAAATCTGACGGTGGGTGGCCGGTGGGCTAAGTGTATCTGTCAGGACCCTGTTCTCTAAACTCGGGATTATCTGCACTCCCATCATTGTTGCTTGAAGGACTCGATTAAAGCTTGGCAAATAGGTGCTTCTTGAAGACGTTGGAGCTCCCTGGAGCATCAACCCAGACGTGGTCTAGGAGTGGGATCTGGCATTTCTACCATTCACCAGTTAGATGGAGACCCGGACGCTCCCCAGCACCCCAACTTACTTCGGGGTCTCGGCAGAACAATCTGGAACATGAAGAACACGTGTTCCCTTCACTCCATCCTCCAGACACGGCGGGTGCCTTCCACACCTCTTGCCACTTGGCAACTATGTATTCAAAAAAATAAATTACGAAAGGGCCCTTTAGCCGTGAGCCCAGCAGTGCCCCCGGCCTCCGAGGGGGCCTGCCCAGAAGTCTCCAGCTCCGTTCTTGCCCAGGAGGACGACTCTCCAACTCTTCAACGAGTCCAGGTTTTCTGGGATACTGGACTCTAGTATCAGAACCGGGGTCCCCCTGTTTAGTTCTGGTTCGGGCCTGTCACACGCTTCCTAAAATCTTTGTGTTTCCCCCATTCGAGAACCCTGGTATGGGTCAGACTCTGCGAGTCAAGAAGCACCAGAGTCAGGGGAATGGGAAGATGCCCAAGGGATGCTGCCTGTCGGAATGTAGCTCTAAACACTTTAGGATAACGTTGGTATGTCCCTTCTCCCTGGCCACAGGTTACACCCATCACAGTGCTCCTGAGACACTCCCATTCCTCTTTTTTATCTTTAACTCATCTAAGGTCTGTGAAACCTGAATTCTCCTGTTTGAGGCACCTCCTGGCCAGCTGGCCACCAGCCCATGGGCCTGAAGACTGAGCACCGTGGGAGTTCTTGGGGTCACTTTGTGCGTCTAGAGGGATCTGATTTTCAGCAAAGCGGCACCACGCTGGCCTCTGGCTGGCTCCCGGGAGGATGTAACAGTCCCTTTCCAGGAGACGTCCCCTCGCTGCTTTCCTACAACTCAGATGGGACAAAAACTGGACTTCCAAGGAGCCTGTGTCCACTGCCTGCCGGACAGTCCCCAACAGCAGGTAACTCAGTGGTCCCTGCCCCACTCTTCACTCAAAGGTCAGAGCCGAGCCCTAACTCGTGTAAGGTCTTGAGTTTGATCGCTGAGACCCCCTTGGCTCTCCTCCCGGCACCACTGACAGCTCAGACCAACCCCCACCTGAAAAGGCACCCACCCCCCGACCCCCTCCCCCCACACACGACCTGGCACGGGGCCCCCTAAACGTTTCTCTGCTGTGTCGAGTATGTGGGCTCGGAAGGTCGTGTGGTGGTCACCGCTGACTACTCACTGCACCCCTCCCCCCCAGGAAGAGGCATAAGTGACTCCAGGAAAAGTGCTCTTTGAGAGGCGTGCAGCCGCCCTGACCCTAATACAGCCTAAACCCAGACCCGCTTTCCCTCTCAGCTGCCGGGGGTGGCTGTGCCAGCTGCTGGATCCTTCCAGCTGCTTGGACGCGCCTGTGGGCAGGAGCTGTGAGCCTTCCCCGGAAGTCCTCCCTCTGCTCAGTCCCAGTGCTCCTGGGAGGACCCCTCCCCGTGCCCCTCCCTCCCTCAGCCAGTCACTGCTGACCACGGAGGCACTCCTGAACCTCCCCCACCAGGAAGAGAATCAAACCCACGGGGAGCAGGTGCTCCTTCTACCCGCCCCCCCCCCCCCGCCCAGTTTGTATTCCACCGTTCCGCCAAAGCTCTTAGCGTCCAGGAGAAGCATCAGACAGCATCACACGCTGGAGAGAATTCTGCCCTCCCCAGAGTTACGGCCGGTTCCCTCCGCTCGCCACTCCTATCTCTGTAGGCGAGCAACGAGACAGCGGAGTGCCAAGGTAGATCCTAGCTGGGGCCTCGTGTCCAGCTAGGTCAGACGCCTGAGGTTTAGCCTGAGGTTTAGCCCGGGGGCTCTCCTAAGCCGGCCTGGACTTAACCTGCTCAGTGTGCAAACTGGTCCGGCAGATGCCAGACACAGCGCAGGTGCCCGTGGGGAAGAAAACGGTTTGTCGTGGCGGGAGAAGCAGGTGGCCCCAGTGCAGCTGCCCCTGGAACATGGGGACAGGGCAGGGACTCCAGCCAGGTCCTATGCCGGATGGGTAGCCAATGTGGCGATCGTCTTTCAGAACTCGGGATTGAGTTGTGGGTCCATGCCCCGGCGCCGGGAGACGCGATCAGCCTAGGCGGCCGGCGAGACCTCGGTGAATCCCTGAGTCTTCATTTCCTGGCTGAGTTGGGTCCTGTCCCTGGCGGAGTGAAAGCCACGTCCCACGCTGATCTGTGTGAAGGACATGGAGAGGCAGAACTGCTCTCACGTGTGGCCACTTGCAAGCCCTGGGCCCCATCAGCTCGGGGGGAGGGGGGCCAGCCGAAGGCCGTTCCCGTGAATGTTCACACAGGTTTGGAGCTGCCGCCTCTGGCTGCCTCGCCCTCTCCACCCTCTGTGGAGAGCAGGAGAGAGCACTGTCTCTGGAGCCTCGTGGCAGGTGGCTGACATAAGCACTCGTCTCTGTGAGATCCAGGCTCAACTTAAGCCCGAGAGCTGGTGGGAGGCTTTCCTGAGCCCCAGGATCTGGGGGTCACTCCCACCCCTGGGAGTCACCATCTCGCTGTGTTTCAGTACCTGGAAGCAATGGGTCATTTGAACCCTTGATAGTTCATAAACATGAAAGCCGGCCGATAACTGGTGGTCAGTTGAGCAATTTATTCAAGGTGGTGATATAGAGACGAAGGGGGCGTGCAATAAAGGGGGCGAACGGAAAGATCAAAGTCTTTGTGGTAACTCAGGAGGACGCACGCTGCATCCTCAAGCTCTCCAGACAGAAAACTTATCCTCAAAGCTTTCCAAGGCAACCATGAAGGTTCCGAGGCAAGCCACGTCCCTGAGCCCAGCCAAAGGTGAATCATGAGTCTTGGCCGTTCTCTGAGGGGCATTGGGCCCCTGGCCTCTGTCCACTGGCTGGACTTAGTCTCTGAAGCCATGGCCTCTAGGAGCCCTGGAGTGACCTCACAGGTGACAGTCCGGGCAGCTCAGGAGCCACGCCCACCGGGACACCCACACCTGGGGTTCTAATCTCCACACCACAAGACACACATGAAGCTTTCCTTTCCGAAAGCACCAACGTGCCACAAGACTCTAGCCAGCTCACAAACTCGTCGCCTAGACAAAGAGCTTGGCGTTCCAATGGCGGGTATGATCGTGCATGTTCTCGCTTCATGAGAACATTTTTTGTCACTGAATCACCATGAACTACAAAGTTACCAGGTTATTGTCTGCTCCATTCTATGGTCAGTCCTTCTCTAGAACTCAAGGCGGGATGTGTGGCCTCACCTGGCCTCTCCAGCCTCCCCCCACCCCCCGCCCCCGTCCCCGGGGTCTCACCCCAAGCCAACTGGCTCCTGCACTGTTCTGTCTCCTGGTTCTACAACCCGCCAAGACGGGCAACTGTAGTGATGGTGCCATTAAAACCTGAGAGCTGGTAACTCCTCCAAGGGCTCTAAGGAGAGATGGCAAACGTGTGCGATGCTTCAATCTGACGTGCCGGGTGCTCTGAGTTCCCCTGAGTTGGGGGGGAGCCTCCTCGCATTGTTCTTGGCACTACTGCAGGAAGGAGCAGTTTGCTTCCTCTGATCTATTTCTTCTTCTCCTGGCAGACACGGTGCTCAGAAGCCAATACTGAGTCCTTGAAGATGTGAACTCCTGCCCCCCCCACCCCCCCGCCGAATCCAGAGCGTGTGGGGCATGGCTGGTGTGTCCGCTCTATCCTGGTTATAGTTTCTCCCGTTGGAAGGGGACATCTTGTGGCTGTCCCTGGTTCCTGGGTTGCGAGGGTCTGGTGAGGGACGCGAGGGAAGGGACGGGCCCCTCCCCAGAGTTCAGATGCCCGGAACTCTGCTGTTCTCAGAGCAGCTGTCTGCCACACGCTCAGCAGCGAACCTTCTCGGCTCTTCCCCCCCAGCAGGAGGGGGCAAGGGTGCGAGTGTGTCAATGCTCCTTTGCTTCCCCGGATTTTCCTTCGGAGTCTGGGGGCACGTCGGCGAGTGTTCTTGTAGCTCAGAACCCAAACATGGTCGCATATGTCAAGTGTGGGAGGTCTGTTTCGTATGAGCAGGATCTGGAGGGGGCTCAGCTGGGCTTTGTTGAGGACACCCCCCTCCCCGCCCCCCGGCTGCAGGTGGGGGGAATAATGTGAGTCTCGCTCAGAGCTGTCCTTCGGTCTTTGTCCTTCGGTCCCTCCTGTCGGTGGTTCTACTCCACGTTCCAAGAGGGGTGGCGAGACATCCCAAGAGTCTGAACTGGGGTCCTAGTTTGACCCTCAAATCATGACGGGGGTCCTTCCCGCCCGGCTGCCCTGTGGGAGACCCATCCTGGATAACCCCGTCCCCCAGATGATGAAGGTCCATCCCGCCAGGCTGCCCCATGGGAGGTCTGGCTTGGACCAGTCCCCTCAGGATGAAGCTCCGAGCATCTACAACTGCCCCCCAGCACCCCCCACCCCGCAAAGAAGACCCCTTTGTAAAGGGGTGCGATCCTTCCCTTCAGGAGGGTTCTCTGAAAGGGCTAAACCCAATGTGACTCCTGGGATTGGCTCATTCAAATCTCTGCGGGGCCCCAGAAGCGGTCAGTGCGGCAGTCTTGGCTCGACCCCGGGTTCG
Organism: Sorex araneus; assembly: GCF_027595985.1. Taxonomy (NCBI): domain Eukaryota; kingdom Metazoa; phylum Chordata; class Mammalia; order Eulipotyphla; family Soricidae; genus Sorex; species Sorex araneus. Next base: position 5,788,574 of record NC_073310.1, on the reverse strand, counting down.
AGCCTGAGCTGAATCCTCTCCTGTGCTTGGGAGTGGGCTGTCTCCTGTGGGCACGTGTGACGGAAGCAGACAGGCGGTGGCATCTAAGGGCGGGAGGTGTCCACGCACGGGCAGCTCTGCTCAGCGAGGGGAGGTTGGGGGGGGGGGCCACGCGCGCTGGAGCTGCTGACCCTTCCCTGACGCGAAAGCAAGTTTCCAGCTGCCTCTGGCTCCCTGCCCTGCAGGGTCCGTGGAGGTGTGCGAGGCCTCCGACTCCGGGCCGACGGGCATGGCCTGGGCACGGCAGTTCTGGCCTCTGTGCAGCCTGGGGCGTCTGAGAACCCATGTCCATGTTGGCATTGCCAGTAGCAAGGATTGAGACGACTGCTGGGAAAACGGGCCCCTGTGAAGCTTAAAAAAGGGGGGGGGGCTGGAGCGATAGCACAGCAGGTAGGGCGTTTGCCTTGCACGAGGCCAACCCGGGTTCAAATCCCAGCATCCCATAGGGTCCCCTGAGCACCGCCAGGGGTGATTCCTGAGTGCATGAGCCAGGAGTGACCCCTGTGCATCGCCAGGTGTGACCCAAAAAGAAAAAAGAAAAAGTGGATGGAACATCTACTTCTTTTTGCCTAAAAAATACAAATGTGCCACAAGAGTCTGTCTGGGTGGCACGAAGCGTGGCTGGCTGGCCAGAGGGGGGAGGTCATGTTCTTGTGACATCTCTCACGGGAGGAGAGTTCTCCAAAATCCAAGGTGGGTCAAGGGCAGACAGGTGTGAGCAGAAGTGAGAAACAGAGCGGAAGTGCCTCTCCGGGGGGCCTGGAAAACACCAGCGAGAAAAGGAAACCCCAGTCCCAAGCCCCCGAGTGGGGCAGGGCCCCGAGCACCGGCGTCCAGATGGGGGGGACTGTCCCCACAAAGCTTCGTGTCTGTGAGCTCCTCTGCGGCCCTTTGGGTCGTGTCCGCCAAGAGAGAAAACAAACTGCCTGGGACATGCCCCGGGGGTCCCGCAGGTGGGACCTGTGAGCAGGGAGGGGCTTAGGGTGGGCCTGAGGGAGATGAAGCACTGAAAAGGCCTGATGAGGCCCGGAGGGGGGCAGGGTGGAAATGTCAGGGGTCTCGGGTCCGACCGAGACGGCAGCAGGCAGCACCAAGCTCCCTCCATACTTGCCGGGCGCAGCTGAGGGTGCGACCTCTCGGCAGCCCGGCCCCTTCCGACGTGAGGCCTCCCCACTGCAGGTGGGGACCTCCCCCTCGCCCCTGCCAGCCAGGCTCAGCGCTCACAGGGAGACACAGGGGCGGCGGCCTGAGAGTGTCCAGCTGGCCTTCTCGAACCCGAGTCCCCTGTGGTCCGGGGGCGGGGGGGAGCCAGGGGTGAGAGCCCCGGTGGCTTCTTCTGTGCGTCGGATCTCAGGAGTCCCCGGGGCCGTGGCCCTTCGGGGCCTGTTGTGTGTGGGCCAGAGGCACCCAGAGCCGCGCTCTCTGCAGCCCGGTCGGTCCTGGGGCGTCCTCAGCCCCCCTCGCCCTCCCGCCGGCCCCTCGGGTTGTTCTCCCAGAGTTGGACTTGCGGCAGGACGTGCCTCTGAGCCCGACGGCTCTGAGCAGGCCCCAGGCTGAGGAGGGCGACGGGAGGAGCTCACGAGGGTGGCGGTGAGCGTGTCCCGGCGTGGGGCCCGGGCAGGCTCTGCTGGGCCGCTGGAGACGGAGTGACCGCTGCCCCGGCCTCCGCGGGCAGGGTCGCCCAGCCCGGCGCTGCTGCCCACTCTCCTCCGGAAGGTTCTCTCTCGCTCCCTGTCGCCTCGTTCTAGATCCTCGCGGCCTTGGGGCGTCTCTCCTCCCCGTGTGTGTGGTTCTGAGGAGCTCAAGGGGTTCTGGACACGATCTGTTCCGATTGCAGGCTGACCTCAGCCCTCCCGAGGCTCCCGGCTTCCAGTTGTGAGTTTCAGGAAAACGGGGGTGGGGGGTGGGCAGGACGAGGACGAGAGCATTCAGTGGTCGAGAACCGTTCCCCTAGCCGGCCCACGGCAATGACGCGCAAAGGACCTGGGGAATGGAGGAACAGGCTGGGGGGTGGACGGTGTCTCTCTCTTCCCCATCAGGGCTGACCTCTCCTGACCGCATAGTGATTTCTCCTCCTTTCTCCCATCCTCGGTGGGGCAGCCCAACCTAATGTCTCGCATTTCCCCTGGCTCCTGTGTCCTATCAACCTGGCAGAAACGTGGAGGCCCAGGTTACAGCGAAGGTTCAAGTGGCTGCACAGGACAGATCAGCAGATCAGCTCCCCTCAAGGGACCCCTGCCCGCTCCGTGCAAGTCCCCGTATAAACTACAGCAGCCTTGGCGGCAGCTGGAGAAACTTGTGTTTCATCTCTGAAGCCTGAGTCTGAACAGCAAGTCTTGGGCTGCTCTGGGGATAAATGCTCAGGGTTGAGACGGGCCTTGGGGTGAACAGGGCCAGCCTGGAGATGGCGGCTGCCTCCTTAGGGTGCCCTGCTCTGCTCTCCAGCACAGCATGTTGTCTTTGTAGGAAATCCTATGAATGGAACACCTGTCTCTCTCTCTCTCTCTCTCACATTGAGTCATCGTGAGATAGTTCTTCATTTATAAGCAAATTTCATGACTTCATTTTTCCTAATGGTTGCGTAGTATTCCACTGTGACTGTTCCACGAATTCTTTACCCAGTCGTCTGTGGAGCACTTCTCCACGGGGCCATGAGAGAGAGCATCGTCCCTCCCTGGAAGGTCCCACAGAAGCCTTTGGCCCATCAGCCTCGCTCTCGCGAGCCAGGTGTACGTGGCGCCGCCTGCATCTTGGCACAATCTTGTCTCCGCTCTGCCCACAAGTCGTAACAAGCTGAATTTTGTGTGCTAATGAAGTTGGAGCAAGCTGGATTTTTTTTTTTGTGCAAATCTTTTAGGAGGTGAGTGCAAGAGGAACGGAGGTGACAGGACACAGGCTCGCAGGCAGATCCGTGGTCTGTGACGGACCCTTCAGGGTTCCGAGACCTCCCCGGGGGGGTCATGGAGCTCAGGACTGATGGTGGTTCTATCCATCACATGTGACGTCACGCAGTACGACTTGCCTTGAGTTTGCTGTCGAGGCAGCCTGGACACGGCAGAAACCCCCGTGGTCTGTGCTGGGAAGTGCCCCCTGCCCCCCCACCCCACCCGGGCGGGTCCCTTCCTACATGATGAAGTTGCCCTGTCGCTCTCTCCCCAGAAGAGAAATGCTCGGTGTGAGCAGCATGAGAGATCACCCCGCGGAGTGCGGGGAGAGTGAGGCCGCCTTGTTTCCTCCCCATTCTGTTTCAGCAACTTCTCTCTCGTTCAACGGGTCAGAACCACAGCTGATGAGCCTTAGGCAGGAAGCAAGGGGATTCCTCAGGCTCGGAGTCCTTTGGGACAGAGAAACTTGGACGTGGGGAAAGACCCCGGGAACCTGGGAAAAGGCTCCTCGGAAGCTGAACTCGGGGGGAAACGGGCAGGCCCTTTGGCTGGTGGTCTGGGGTTGATGGACAAGGTCAGATAACGGGCCAGTTAGGGCACGCTGCTTTCCTCAGAGGACGGGGCCAGGCAGGGCAGAGCAGAGAACAAGCTTCTCCAAAGGCCACTTTGTAAACACTCAGACCAGCGCACGCACGGACACGGGGAAACTCAAAGCTGGTATTCCTGGTGTTGTATCGTCTCCTGAGCGACTCACAGATCTCCAGAGAGAGTGCTCTGAGACCGGGTGTGGGACGCATCTTTGGGGACTCGTTTTAAGGCAATTCTGTGACATATAAGTGGGAGAGAAGAGTCAAGATTGCTGCGGGCGGAAGAGATGGCCTGAAACTGGCCTGCTGTCAGCTGTGACTGTGGAAAAGGACTTAGAAAGAATAACCCAGAGCTGGGTTCACAGGGCAGGGACTGTTAAAATAAAAGGCTCACACAGCAGGGACACGTTTGAGCCAAAGTGGATGAGAGAACCCAGCAAAAACTAAAGACTGAAGTGTGGACACGTGCAGAAGAAAGGAGGGGTTGAGGGATGGGTAGAAAGGGGCCATTCTGATGGCGACTCAACTTTGGGGGCCGTGGTGAGACCCAAAGTTCTGTCTGGTGAGACCCAGACATCTTGAGGTCTGCGGCTGTACTCTGTAAAATTTTAAAGTCTTGTGAGCAACGGGTAAACCAGTAAAACTCGGTTATAGTCTCTTGGAGGGAGAACTGTGTCTGATCAAGAACTTTCTAGAATGTGGGTTTAGAAGCAGGTTGTCCACTGGAGGTCAGTTGAACTTCTCTTGAGCAAAGGGACACAAGCAGCTTGATGGAGAAACAATTGTCTTTGCAGAGCAATTGCATTATTTGTTATTTGGGTGGGGGGGGCAATGCCATGTCTGTGTGCAAAAAAAAAAAAAAGCAAAGGAACAGTCAACCTCCACTAGAGGTTTGAACTCTGGGTTCCAGTCCCTTCCCTGCTGGAACCACACCTGAGTCCATCCTCGAGGACTTTGGAGGGGGCAGAGATGAGAACGGGAGTGAGGAGATGGGGCTGAGCACGGGCCCAAGGCACTGTCGATCCCAGGAGCGTCCCGAGCCCCCAACAACCTGTCTGCCCCAGGCCGCTTAAAGCCCATCCGAGGAGTCCAAATGCCAGGTGAGATTTCCTGCGTGCCAGGGAGGCCTGCGGTCTCTTCACCTGGAGAGCAGATTCTTAAAGATGAAGCCAAACCCTCCTGGAGGGGACAGGAACCCCCCACCCCGCCCCCAGCAGCTGGCAAAGGAAGAGCCAGCCTCCGTGCCAGGGTGTGCCGGTAAAGTCAAGGAGAATCTGTGCGGGGGCAATAGGACAGTGGCCCAGGGTCTGGCCGTGCACGCAGCCCACCCAGGATCGATCCCCAGCACTGCATATGGCTTCCCGTGCCTGGCCGGGAAGAACCCGTGAGCCCCGCGGGGGGTGTGTTGCCCCCCCCAAATAATTCCGGGAGTGCTCCCTGTGCCAAAGCCAATTCCGGGAGTGCTCCCTGTGCCACAGCCAATTCCGGGAGTGCTCCCTGTGCCACAGCCAATTCTGGGAGACCCAAAATGCACCAGGGGATGAGAAGCGGCCAGTCAGGGCCACCCCGTAACGGAAATTGCTCATCAGAGCAGCGCCCCGCCCTGCCCTGCCCCTCCAGCCTGATGCTGGGTCCCCATTCCCCCCCCCCGCACCCAACAAGGTTCCTGTGGGTGACCTGCATTGTCCCCCCCCAATAACCACCCTGATGCTTGGCATCTTGCCAGACCCAGTCAAATGGTGGGGCCGGGGGGTGGAGCAATGGCACGATGGCAGGGCACCTGTCTCGCGTGCGGCCCGCTTGAGTGCAATCCCCCGGCACCACACACGGGCCCTCACGCACAGAGCCTGCAGCAAGCCCTGCGCATCACCAGGTATGGCCCAGAATCACACCGAAAAGCCAGAGGGGCTCTGCTCTCGAGCCACCAGGACCACACTGGTCCCCAGCTCTCCCGGGAGGCCTATGTCGGGGACCTCCCTGTCTTGGGAGGCTCCCGAAGTTGAGTCATTGATTAAAAATAATAATAATAAAAAGCAGCCTTTGGGCCGGAGCGATAGCCCAATGCGGAGGGCATTTTCCTTGCACATGGCTGAGCTAGGTTCAATTCCCAGCATCCCCATGGTCCCCGAGCACTGCCAGGAGGAATTCCTGAGTGCAGAGCCAGGAGGAAGCCCTGAGCATCACTGGGTGTGACCCAGAAAGCACCAAAAAATAAAATAAATAATAAACAAATAAAAGCAGCCTTTATGAAACAATACCTTTTAAACTTACAGACACACAGCATGGTGCTCCAGCTCAGCAAGCAGTGCTCCTCTGCGCTGGCGCCGACGGAGCGGGCCGTGAGGATGGTGACGACGCCCTCAGAGTCGGCCTTGGCCCAGGGGTGTTCCAGGGTCCTGGATGAGGACAGACACTTGGAGCACTGGAATCTGAGAAGTTTTAAAATCGGGTCTATCCCGGACCCCGTGCCGATTTCACTGAGGCTCCTCAGATGGATGGGTGACCCTCTCTGCCCACTCCAGATGAGCCCCTGTGTGCCACGAACGTCCAGAAGAAAGACCCAGGTACGCGGGAACGGGCTCCGAAGACGCCAGGCCACATGGCGGCAGGGACGGTCGTCCCTTCCCGTCTCCCCGCCCCTCAGGGGTCCTGGGTGTCACGCCCGCAAGCTGTCTCTGGGCCGTGTTTAATCAAGCACACCACTGGCCTTGATCCAGAGACCCACAGACGGATCTCAAAATGGAGTATCCCCCTACAGTGACGTCTCTGGACCCCCATCCTTGGCGTGTTTAGAATTCCAGGGGCCCGCGGCTGTGTGACCTCTCGTGATATTCATAACAAGCAATAGAAAGCAAATTATCTAGAATCTCTCTGGAGCAGCAGCTTGAACAGCGGTGGGGAAACTCTAAACACTGGCAGTGGGAAGGTGCAATGGGGGTGGGGTTGGTGCTGACATATTGAATGCAAATAAGTGAACGACTGGCAGCGCCTGACAGCCTGTGCAGCGCCGGGCGGGCTCCCAAGATGCTCAAGGTGTCCGCCGTGCTGTGTGTGTGCGCGGCCGCCTGGTGCAGTCAGGCTCCGGCGGCAGCCGCGGCGGTGGCTGCGGCCGGGGGGCGATCGGACGGCGGTAATTTTCTGGATGATAAACAATGGCTCACAACCATCTCTCAGTATGACAAGGAAGTGGGACAGTGGAACAAATTCCAAGATGAAGTAGAGGATGATTATTTCCGCACTTGGAACCCAGGGACGCCAGCTGTAAAGTAACACGCAACCCGGAGATTCTTCTTGCAGCAATTTATTAAAAAACCTTCTCATGCAAACGGAAAAGAGGACGAACGAAGGATGGACGAAGGACAAACGAAGGAACAGGAACCAGGTGGGAACCCCTAGTTAGGCAGCTTCCCTCCTTATATACATCTCGCTGCTTGTTTACGCCCAAGTGTCTGCAGCTGATAGGCTAGTTACACCTTGTGGGCGTGACAGGACATCCTGTTTTCAAAGCACGGTGAAATTAACAAGAACAGGTGTTGTTTAAGAAGCATGCGGTCCTGTGGAGGCTCTCCACAAAGGACCTTATGAAAATTTTTTTAAATCAGGTGTTTCTTTGGCACCCGAGGTATAGACGGGAGAGCTGGGCTCCCGCTCGAGGATGCGTCTCCCCATGGGAAGAGCTTTGGAAGGGCGCGTTTCCCCGCAGCCAGCACCCCAAGGCACCTTCTCATCCTGTGTTCTCATTCTGGACTCCAGGGTCCTCCTGTAGACTGTGCTCTGCCCCCCCCCGCCAAGAAAGGGTGGGGGCCATTGTGGGCTGTGGTCAAGTCCCCCGGGAAACACCGGCACTAAGAGTGGCCTTGGGACTGTGTCAGTGGGAGAGGGAGATACTGAGCTATCGTGATTCCCACGACTGCCTTCGACCCCCGGGAGCACTGGAGTAGGAGGGAGCACAGAGGGGCGTGAGGCCCGGCCTTACTGCCAGCTCTGGCATGACCCTGGGCTGCACTGGGAAGGTCATGACCTTGGGTGAGGCAACTCGGCTGCTAAGGCTGGTGGGTGCACTGCATTTGCAGAGCTAGAGGAGAGGTCCAGGAGGCCTTCCTGGAGGAGGTTACGTGGAGCTGCGTTTCGAAGGTCCCGGGGTGAGTCAGAAGAGACGAGGAGGGAGCACAGAGGAAGGCGGCCGACACGGCGACTCGGCAACTCCTGTGTGCCCTAAAGGCCTGCCTGCCTGCCAGGAAGGCTCCTGGCGGGGGGCATGAGCTGACGTGGCCCAGCCTTGCTGCACGGCGCCCGTAGCCTGGTGCTCCCCGCCGAGCCCGGCCTCCAGGAAATGGGCACAAGGAGGCTTCTTGGCCCCAGAGACGAAGGTCCAGCTCGAGGGCGGGCTGACGGGGGCCATCAGGCACCAGGACCAGGTGTGCCCCCAGCAGAGTCCTCCCCCACATCATCAACGTCCCAGGGCGGGGCACAGGGGCGCAGCCTCCCCGAGCCCCGGGAGACAGAGACCTTGCCCGAAGCTGGCGTGGCCCGGGAGCAGCCCCAGGACCCTTGCTCGCCTTGACGTCTCTCCCGGCCTCACCGGGCTCTCCTGCTGGGCGTCAGGACCGAGTCCCGGGATCGGAGCATCACCAGACACTTCCCTGGAAGGGCCGGAGCTGGTGAGGCCAGGTGGGTCTGCATGGGGCCCCGTGGGTGGTCCTGCTCCCCTGGGCCGGGCCCGTCCCCGACCCCACACTGCCTGGCTCGCCCGAGGATCCTGGCAAGTCCATCCCACCCTGAGCCCATCCAGTGACCTCTCGCTGCTGCCCCTGGGCGAGCCGGTGACCTGCAAAGGCGAAGAGAGTCGGTCCAAGCCCTGGTCCGGGGCCAGGGACGTGACGGGAAGGGTCCGAGCACGGGCTCGTGCTTGCGAGGCCTCGGCTCAGTCCCAGACGGTGCCAGGAGCAGACGCACGTGTCCCTGCGTCCACTCAGAGTTCCTAGGCGGGAAGCAGGCAGAGAGGACGGTGCAGTGGGCAGGGGGCACGCCCCCCACCCAGGGTCGACGCCGTGACCCCGAGTGCCAAAGGCGGGAGTGGCCTCTGAGCACTGCTGGCTGAGCCACCCCCAGAGCAGGTGGGCAGGCTTGGGTCCCATTTGAGACTGTGACAGCTGTGGGACACGGGGCCAAAGAGTTGGGTCCCACAGAGCGTTGGGGAAAACTGATCCCCGGCGGGGTGGGGAGGCTGGAGGAGTGACCACTTCCCGGCCCTACTTCCGAGCCGCCCCCGGGGGAAGTGGGCGTGTGGGGTTTTTTTTTTTTTCAATTTTTAAAATTTCTGTTGTTGAATCACCGTGAGATAGCTACAAAGCTGATCAGGGTCGGGTTTCCACCACACGGCGTTCCAACACCCACCCCTCCAGCAGGGTACACTCCCCCACCCACCACCAACGTTCCCGGTTCCCCTACCGGGAGATGGGCACATTTCACAGTGAATCAAGCGGGGGTGGGGACTGGACCACACAGCGGGGAGGGCGTTTGTTTGCCTTGCACGCGGCCGGCCTGGGTTTGATCCCCGGCATCCCATAGGGTCCCCCGAGCAACCACCAGGAATGATTCCTGAGTGCAGAGCCAGGAGGAAGCCCTGAGCATCGCCGGGTGGGACCCAAGGTAAGGGGGCAGGGAGGAGGCTGGAAAGACCATGAGATGCAAGGCCCAGGGCCGTCAGCCTGCCCTGACCCGGGTGTGAATCCTCGGCTCCCTCAGGGGTCGCTCCTGGGCGCGGAGCCAGGACGAGCCCCTGAGCGGGGCCGGTGTGGCCCAGAAACCAAACACGGCCAAAAGGAAATGGGCGGGTGGTTCCCGGGCTGGCCCAGCGCACTGGGGCAGAGACAGGAGGGGGGTGGGTCAGCCCCAGCAGGAAGCTGCTCCCTCTGCCTGCTGAGCTGATCCCAAAACCGTCACTGTTTCAGCGCGTCCAATGGAGAGCTCGAGGACCGAGGTGGCCCCGGCCCAGGAGGACCCAGCCAGCCACCACCAGGAGCCTGTTCAGTCACCGTCGGGGAGCTGCTCCAGAAACGGCACATTCTGAGCCTGAAGCGAAACCTCCTGCCAGCACAGCCTCGCCCGTGAAGACCGGAGGGGGGACGGCCCGACGGGACCTTCGTACCTGCTACTGTGCCCGGAGAGGTGGGTGTGCCCGTGTGAGCACAGGAGGGCACTGCCCAGTCCTTCCTCAGCTGCAAGCTGCCGCCCTCGATGTCCCCCCCTCCCCCCCGAGCCCGAAGGAAGGAGGCGGCCACAGTGAGCCTGTCCCCCCAGGAGGGCGCCTCGGCTGGAGGAACGGGCTCCGGGGACCGGATCTTTGTTCTCTGCCCTTGCAACGCTTGCTGGACGCGAGCGCGTGCGAGCCCACTGCCGGACACAGCTGGAAAGGTTTGGGCCACCGGACTCCCGGCCACGTCACTTCCCCCGCCCCCCTGTGATCCCAGGGATGGTCGTGCGGTGAAGGGGGTCCTGGAGCCGTGGCCGCTGGCCCAGCAGGCCCACCCCCTCTCTGCTTGTGACCTCTCTTGCGACACACACGCCCTCCAGACCCCAGTGAAGGGAACGGCACACGACACTGTCCTTGGCCTGTCCTCCGCCCGTCCTTGCCACCCACAGCGGACTTTGATGTCCTCTTGGCTTCTCCCTCCGGCCTTTCCCAAGCCCCGAGTTCAAATTGACCCCAAGAGCGTTCCGGTAAGCCACGCAGGCCGGAGAATGCTCCGGACCCCAGACCGGGCCAGCAATGCCGGGGAGCTAACGCAGCCACGGCACCTTTTCTGAAAAATGAAAACATACCATCTACTGGTGCCATCCAGCATGTCTGACTGCTGGAGGAAAGCCTCCAAATAATCCGAGTGAGATTCCTGTTGAAGATTGAATGTAATCAAAGGAAGGAAAGAGTGAAGTGAAAAATGTCTGCCACCCAGGCAGAGGGGGAGTGGGAGGGGGGTATGCAGGGGGTTGGTGGTGGATCAAATATGAAAACTTTGTAACTGTATTTCAGTGATTCAATAAAAAGTAATTTAACAATATAAATAAAACAATAAATAAATAAATAAATTGACCCCAAGAGATTCCCCGCGTCTGGCTGCCAGGCTCTCCCCTCTGCGGGCAAGTGGCAGGTGCAGAAGGCAGGTCGGCACGAAACCCTCCGTGATTGTTTTGTTGTGTTTTTTTTATAATGTAGGAGCACTGCTATTTATTCAGCCATTGATGAAGCCAATTGAACTGCCCTCCGTGATTCTACAGCTGAGGGCTGAGGTGTGCGTGGAGGGTCTTGGCTGAGGCGTGCGTGGAGGGTCTTAGCTCAAAGGCCCGAAGCACTGGGGGCGGAATCTCTTCTCTAGCAGGCCTGATGGCCAGGAGAGCAGACGCTTCCCTCGCCCGGTGCCGCCTCCCAGGGTCCAGCAGTACCTCCCGCACTGGGGGTGGGTGATGGAGCTCGGATTCCTCCAGGTGAAGACGCTGAACCCCTCCTCCGGCAACTGGTCGACCCTCACAGCGCAGGGCCCGGCTTGGCTGCAGATCGGCGCTCTCTGCCTTGGACAAACGGGGTTCTGGGTCCACTCAGCATGTCAGAACCTGCTCGCTCCGGCCCGCGGCCGGGGGCCACCGGCTTCTCCGAGCAGAGAGCCCGGCCCCCTCTGCAGAGGAGCAGGGCGGAGGGCTTTGGAATGCGACTCTGGGGAGATGGGAAACAGCCCCCCTGGGCCCCTTTAGGTGATCAGAAGCCAGCAATGCCAAGGGCCCCTTGTCCCCAGCCCTGCCTGCTCCACGCACTGCCATCTGCACCCCCCCACACACACGCCTGTTTGCAGGCCCTTCCCAGGGCTGTTTGCAATTGGTGGGTCTCCCGGCCCGGCCCGGCCCTGGCGGGGCTGCCTCGCCGACTTCCCTTTGAAGATTATGGGGCTTTAAGCATGGTTTAAAGTGAATTTTTCCCCCCTCGTGTTTTATTATAATTAATGACCAGAAAACTCTTCTCCACCCCCTTTATCTCTTAAATATGTTTCTTCCCTCTTTAAAAAGGCAATATTTCTCCCACCCGGGGATATGGATGAGCCTGTCTGGGGCAGGGCGGCCCCGGCTTCATCTGTCAATTTGATGATGCAAAGCCCGAGAGTCCGGCTGGCACTGGCGGGGGGGTGGGGGTGGGGGTGGGGATTACAGCGCCGTGCCTCGTGGGGGCTCCCCGGCTCTCGGCCCCGCTGGGAGCTTACCCAGCCGCGCGGGCCAAGACATGCCCTGAACCCGCGTGCTCCGGTCCATCTGCAATAGCTCAGGGCGCCTGCGAATCCATCGGACGGTGCCAAGGTGTAGGAGATCAGCGTCCGATTGCTTCCAGTTCCCCTCGGCCCGCTCTGGGACGTGCACACGGCAGGGCCAGATGGCCTCAATATTTGATGCAAAAAAAAAAGAGAGAAAAGCAAAGACTCGGGGCTGGAGTGATAGCATAGCGGGTAGGGCGTTTGCCTTGCACGCGGCCGACCGGGTTCAAATCCCAGCATCCCATAGGGTCCCCTGAGCACCGCCAGGGATGATTCCTGAGTGCAGAGCCAAGAGTCAGCCCTGTGCATCGCCGGGTGTGACCCAAAAAACAAAACAAAAAAAAAAGACTCTGTGTGTGGATGCTCGTGCACACCTGCGCACAGCCACACTGGGTCTGAGTTCTGCTCAGCCTCCCACAGGGCCTTTCCCTGTCCACTCGGGGGGTCTTAGAGGACTCAAGGGTGCCCTGTTGTGGCATGGAGGGGCCTTTCCCGAGCACCGAGGGTCGGCCCCACTCCACCCAGGAGGACTCCAATCCGCATCTATCGTAAGAGAGTCCCTCTGGGTGGCACGTTTGCTATTTCTTTGTGAATCCTTGTTTTTGTTTGTTTTTTGTTTGTTTTTTGCTTTTTGGGTCACACCCGGCGATGCTCAGGGGTTACTCCTGGCTTTGCACTCAGGAATCACTCCTGGCGGTGCTCGGGGGACCATATGGGATGCTGGGAATCGAACCCGGGTCTGCCGCGTGCAAGGCAAACGCCCTACCCGCTGTGCTATTGCTCCAGCCCCTCCTTGTGAATCCTTGTGATCTGGCGGCTCCCCCTTGGGAGCGGACTTGGGGAGCTTGAGAATAAACAGGGGGTGACGCCCCCCTCAAAACGACAGCGCTCAGCATCCTGGCCGATGCAGGCAGGTCTGGATACTCCAGGACCGTCTGAGTTTGGTACCCTGACCCCGGCCCCTCCGAATGCTGCTGTCTCCACCCTCGGGGACGGGCACCCCAGGGGCCCTAAGCTGCAGGGACCAAGGGCTGCCCTCAGGCTGGCGGCGAAGGCGGTGCCTTGGGGGGCCTGTGCAGAGTGTCACCTCTAAGAGGCCCCCTGGGGAAAGGCAAGCCCTCGGGGCTAAAGCGCTAACACAGAGCGGAGGGCCTGCAGCATTTCCCTTGCACACGACAGACCTGGGTTCAGCCCCCAGCTGTGCGTGTCAGGGCTCCCTCCCGTGGATTCTGTTTCGAACCTCTGGGCACCATCGGGTGTTGCACCTCAGTGCAGGGCTGGACTCGGGGGCCCATCGGGGTGCTGAGAGCTGACTTTGCCCCCGCTGCTTGGGCTGAGGGAACGATGGTCCCTCGGATGTGGGGACCCCGTCCGAGCCTCGTCCTTGTAAACTAAATTCCGGGGGAGACCAGAGTTCGGATGTTTCCCACCGAGACCAGGGGGAGTCGGTGGTGGGTCTGTCCCCCCATTCGGATCACAGCAAGTGACCGTGGGGGGAAGCAGAGGCCCCCTAAGGAAACCCGGGAGGGGGGCGCCCAAGGCCCAGTCTCGGGAGCACTTTCCAGCATGGCTCAAACTGGGGGTGTCGCAAGATAGAGCCAGAGCCCACTTTGAGGGACCCAGTTCGGTGAGTCTGGAGGGGGTCTGGGTGCCTCGAGAGCACCTCGGAGCGTCTGACTCACCCCCTGCCCCGCAGGCCAGCCCAGTGACGTCCTCGGCTCTGACAAAGCCCCGCGGCGGGCAGGGGGTCTCCCAGCCTCTGGCCTCTGGGCAGCTCCATCTAGGTCCTGCCAGGGGCGGTGGTAAGGATGTTCCTGGGTGCTAGAAGACCCCAGACCAGAGCCTGGGTGTCTCCCCACCAAGACGGGGGTCCCTCACCCAGGGCTTCAGAGGAAAGTCTCCAGGATTTTGTTCTCCACACCTGCGAAGGGGCCCTCACCGAAGGGAAGAACGAGACGGGGCCCAGGTGACTGACCGGCGTGGCACCGAGAACTCTGACCCCCCCACCCCCCCAGTCCCCGAAGCCCTGCCCGGCCAGCTCGGAACTGCGTTAGCGGACAGGAGCAGAGGTCTGGGAGCGCGAGAATCACCTCACAGACGCTGAGACTGGGGGGAGGGGAGGGGAGGGGGGTGGGCCCCTCGGGGGGATGGGGCAGCTGGCTGCCAGGCCCGTCAGGATGCGCCAACACTCTCCACTTCACTTGTGGTTGGGGACACACCCTGCAGTGCTCAGGAGGCCCCCCCCCCCCGCCTCTGCCGGGGCCGTGCAGGGCTGTGGACCAAAGCGACGTCTCCCCAAGCCATAGCACAGCGGGGAGGGCGTTTGCCTTGCACGCAGCCGACCCGGGTTCGATCCACAGCATCCCATAGGGTCCCCAAGCACCACCAGGAGTGATGCCTGAGTGCAGAGCCAGGAGGAAGCCCTGAGCATCACCGGGTGTGACCCAAAAAGCAAAATAATAAATAAACCACCCACATCCCCCGCGTACGAAGCCCCAGGGGCTCATTTCCTAACGGGGCCCTGGGGGTCCAAGCAGGAGGGAGGCTCTCGGGGGCCTCTGCTGTCCACATACATGAGGAGCCACTGTTAAACTCGGGCTGTGACCACGGAGCCCGGGTCCTGCCACTGACCACGGAAATTTCTGGAACTAGGTTCCGCAGGAGCAGTTTGGCGGCTGTGGCATATGGACGCCCACGGAATAGACAGTTCGGTCCAGCCCAGCCCTGGACCAAGGGGCAAGCTGGGCCCTGCTGCCACTTAGCATCTGGTCACGTGGTTTCACCGAGGCATGCCCACGGCCTCAGTTCATGTCCCCCCACAAGGGGACGTTCAGACAGAAGAGCCCAGGCCCCGGGGCGGCAGCCAGGGCCCGGGAGGACAGTCCATCGGGCGTGGGGGCCCCGTGCCAAGCCTCGTCCTTGCAAACTGAATTCCGGGGGAGACCAGAGTTCGGCCGTTTCCTGCCGAGACCAGGGAGAGCCGGTGGCGGGTCTGTCCCCGCAGCAGCGTCACAGCAAGTGGCTGCCATGTGGGAACCGTGGCCGGAAGCAGAGGCCGCACGAGGGCCCCGCTGCCCGGCCGGGTTGGCAGGGCCACGTGGCCGCAGCTGCCAGCCCCGCACACGCAGTGGTGCTGAGTACCGAGTGCTTAATCCAAGCCAGACGGCGCCTGGCCCGCACCCGCCGCCAGCCCGGGAGCAGGGCGCACTTGGGGCTGGGGGCTCCTCCACCACGTCTGCACCCCGCCCCCTCGAGACTGTCCCTGTCCAAGTCCCAGCCGCAGGACTGTCCAGGGGGAGGTTTGCTGCTGGGCATCGCGGGAAGAGGAGAGGCCATGTGGGGAAGCTCCCCCGGCCGACAGGCTCTCGCCTTCTGGGCCCGTCCCCCCCGCCCCGGGGGGTGCCCGAACAGACCCCCAAAGGAGAAGAGGGATGGCCGGGTGACACCGTCCTGGGGGGGGAGCCCCCCTTCTCCCGTCCGGGGATACAGAGGTCAAAGGTCTGGCTCACAGCCGGCCCGTCTTGTCCCTCCTTGGCAGGAGAAGAGAGTGGACAGGCCGGGCCAGTGCCTCTACGGCGAGACTCTGACATCCCCTCCTGGCCCCAGCTCTGTGTGGCCCCAGGTCTGACCGAGACGGGTCCCAGTCCCACAGGGCATGGAGGTGACACGTTTTCCCCTGCCCCGACGGTGTTCACAGCATCTGCTTTGCAATAAAAATTGTGTATAGGGGCTGGAGCAATAGCACAGCGGGGAGGGCGTTTGCCTTGCATGCGGCCGACCCGGGTTCAAATCCCAGCATCCCACAGGGTCCCCTGAGCACCGCCAGGGGTAATTCCTGAGTGCGAAGCCAGGAGTAACCCCTGTGCATCGCCAGGCGTGACCCAAAAAGCAAAAATTAAAAAATTATATATATATACATACACACACACACACATATAGGGTGTGGGCACATTCGGCAATGCTTGGGGCTTACTACTGGTTCCCTACTCAGGGTTCACTCCTGGGGGGACTCGGGGACCCGAGGGGGCCCCTGGTTGGTCACATGCCTGGCAAACACCCACCCACCGTACGATCTCTCGGGTGTCATTCAGTCAAGTCTCGCAGGCCAGCCCAGTGACGTCCTCGGCTCTGACAAAGCCCCGGGGCGGGCAGGGGGTCTCGAGATGATTCAGAGAAGGGAGGAATTGTGCCCTGCTCATGGTGGGGGGGGCACACGTGGGCAGGGGTCTCTGCTGCCCCCGCCAGCAGGGGACGGCCCCAAACTGGGGGTTCACCCCCAGGAGTCCCCCTAGACCTCCCAAAGGGCAACTGGAAGACAAAAGATGGTTTTTCTCCTAAATCCGTATCTTCTACCCACCCCCCCCCACACATGCACACGTGCACACACACAGACACACATGCACACGCACATGTGCACACGCACACACACCTGGGTGCACTCACTGCAGACCCCCTGCCCAGGCCCCCAGGGCCCCCCCTGCACCTGCCCAGCCAGCGTCCTGGGGAAAAGAGGCTCAAAGCCCATTTCCAGTTCCCCAGCCCCTAAAGCAAGGCCCGGGGCAGGGTCTCGGGCGCTGGGGGAAGTCGGATGCGCCCCCCCCTCCTGGAGTCCCGAGTGCGAAACTTCAGCCTTGAGTCACATTGAGATGGAGCTGTGACCTCCAGATTCTGGGTGTCCTAGGTGGGTGTCTCCCAGCCTCAGTTTCCCCAGCTTGGATGGAGAAACGCTCAGCCTCCACAGGGCCTGGGTACCCCCCTTCCAGACTAGAAGTAGGGGGTCTGCTGAGCGCCTCCCACCCGAGCCGGCTCTGAAAGCCAAATGCACGCCCCCCCCTCCCCTCGCTTCCCTCCCCCAGCCTGGGCAGCGTCTGGTGCCCGCGATGTTTGTTATTCCTGCCCCACCTTCGGGAACGCGGGTGGCAGGTCTGTCGAGGGCCGCTGAGTAATAACTGGAGAAAGCTCGGCCCTGGTTCCCAAATAAACAGGCTCGTGAGTGATGAGGGGACCCCCTTGGCACCCCGCCCCCAGCCCATGGGCAGCTGGGGCCGCGGCACCCGCTTCTACACGGAGCCGAGTAAACACGCCGGGCCCCACTTCAAAAGCTGCCCTGGCAGCGGGGTGGGGGCGGGGGGCGGGGGGCGGCTGCTGCTGATGGGAGCGACGTGGCTTTGGGGGGCTGGGGTGGCCTCCGGTAACAGACGGCCCCCGAGACGTCGAAATACATCAGTACAGAGGCCTCAAAGGCCCGAGACGGAGAGCAGGAAAAATAAATAATTCCGTTATCTCTGATGAATTTCTGCCTTTGATCTGGCGCCCCCTTCGCCCGCTCCCCCTCCACCGCTCCCGCTCCCCGCCCCCTCCTCGATTTCGCTCCCTCCTCTCCCTCTTTATTATATATTTTTTTTCCAAACCTTTCCTCCGAGTTTGATTTATGCCCCCCGCAGCTCAGCGAGGCTGACGTCCCTGATGGATGGGTGGGTGGCGGGGTTTGGCGGAGCCCGGCCAGGCGGCTGGGAGGGGGGCGGGGAGGGCCCCCAGCTCATCCTGTGCCCAGGGGGACAGGCCTGGCTCTGGGGAAAGGGCCGCGGGGGCAGGGGTACACACCAGCACACCCGGACGTGCTGCCAACTCGACTCCGGAGGGAGTCGAAACTCCACACATGGGAATGAAGGGCTCGACCTTGCACGCAGCCGACCCCGGTTCGATCCCCGGCACTGCCAGGAGTGATTCTGGGTCTCACCTGAGTATCACCAGGTGTGGCCCCAAACTACCACCCCACCGAAAAAGCATGCCTACCTGCAGCCCAGGACTCCAAGCAGGGGTGCGGGGTGAGGGGACCGGAGCAGAGCTCTGGGTGCGGGCTCTGACCCACCCCCTACATCTCCCCCCCTCTCACCCCCACTCCCGCCCTTCCCCTCCCCGCACTGCTGGGTGACACTCACTGAAGCTGCTCGGCTGACCCGGGTTCAACCCCTCGGCATCCCAGAGGGTCCCCCGAGCACCACCCGGAGTGATTCCTGAGTGCAGAGCCAGGTGTGACCCAAAAAGCGAACTAAATGAGTTATAGAAATATCATTTTATAAAGTGGAGACGACAACGGATCCTCCCGGCCAGGGTGTGGCCAGGGTCAGCCCGAACCCGGAGCCTGGGACGCGCGCCCACGTCACTTCCGGCCTGGCCGTGGCCGAGTAGTTCTTTCCCTTCCCGGTTCCCGAAAGGCGCGGAGAAAGAAGCCAGACCCTAGCGGCTGGAGCGCCCATGTTTGATCTCCTTTGGCATCTCGGAGCTCCCAAGCCCTGTGCTCTCTCCCCGGAGTCCTGAAGGACTCAAATTCTGGAGCCGATCATAGTCCAGATGGGGGGGCTGGGGTGGGGGGTCGAGGCGAGTAGGGGGCAGCCAAAGGAGCACCTGGACTTGAGCGCGGACCCCTCCTGGCCACCTCCTCTCCTCACTTCCTGCCCCTGCTAGTCCATCAAAGAATAAAATTCTAAATGGGTGAAATTCCAAACAAAGGATAAAATGCAGCCAATTAAAGAGATGGATACAGTGAAGAGGTTAGAATAACAGAATCCTGGGCCAGCCGCCCCTCTGACAGGGCGGGGGCGAGCCTACACACAGCACCTGGCCACAGCCTGGAGCCTCGGGCACCATCTGTGGAGGTCAGGGGACCCGGGGTCACGGCTGTCCATCCTGCCCCGGCCGAGGGCATGCGGGGTGGGAGTGACGGTGCTCCAGTGCCAGTGCTCCAGCCCCAGCGGGCCCTGCAGCTCTTCATCTCCACGTGTGCTGGGATTCTCAGCAGAGGGTGGCCGGGTGGGAAAAACGGGCTCGTATTGGGCTGGAGCGATAGTTCAGCAGGGGAGGGCGTTTGCCTTGCCCGTGGCCGACCCGGGTTCAGTCCCCGGCATCCCATAGGGTCCCCCAAGCACCGCCGAGAGTATCGCCAGGTGTGACCCAAATAAAAAAAGAAAAATGGCGGGGGGGGGATGCTGGAGCAATAGCACAGCGGGGAGGGCGTTTGCTTGCACGAGGCTGACCCGGGTTCGATTCCCAGCATCCCATATGGTCCCCTGAGCACCGCCAGGGGTAATTCCTGAGTGCAGAGCCAGGAGTGACCCCTGTGCATCACCGGGTGTGACCCAAAGGGCAAAAAAAAAAAAAAGAAGAAAAACGGGCTGGCCCCAGGACACAGGGCAGGTAGCTGCCCACCTGCTCTCCCTGGTCTCCCTGGCAGCGAGGCCCCGTCCACCCCAGCTGGACACACCGGGCATTTGGCACGCGCCCTCCCCCCTCCCCCCTCCCCCCCTCCCCGCCCGGCGCCTTTCCTGCTGCAGCTTTGTGGGTTGGGAGCGTCTGGGGTCTGGGCGCAGCCAAGAGCCTGGCAGGTGACCCACTGTGCTGGGCTTCTCCGTGCCACCCTCAGGGGAAGCAGCAGGCGGGACGAGGGACGGGGACCTGAGCTGGACGCGTCCGGCCCCAGCCCCAGCGGCCCCAGCACCCCCGCTTCCAGGGAAACCTGCGCCCCGAGTTCTTCCTTATCTCCGAGGTGTTCCCCGGAGCAGCCTGCGTGCCCCTGGGCTTCCTCGGGAGGGGGCCGTGGGGGTGTGGACGGGCAGGACGAGCGGGAAAGAAAGGAGAGAGGGAGCACTGGTGTGAGGCCCGCAGGCGGAGGTCAAAGGTTGTGGAGTTTCCAGGGCCCCCCAGCTGCAGAGACCCCGCGCCCTCCCCCGACAGCGGCCAGTGCTGGCGTTGGGAGAGGGGCCCGGTCTGCTCAGTCCTGTGGAGTCACTGCGGCCCCTTCCCTCGTCCCTGCAGCTGGACCTCGCGCTGTCTCTCGCCCCCAGCCTCATTACGGCCGCTTTCCAGGACGCTATCAGAGGGCCAGGCAGCCTAGTGCCTGGGGCTGCGGGGTCTGGTGGCCCCGGGCCGGCTCCCATCAGCCCCATCTCAGCCCCCCACATCTGCCCCTGCGGCCCTGACCGACACCCAGACTCGAGAGCGGGGTGAGAGGGGCACCCCCAGAGGGCCCTCGTGGGAGGGGGGGTTGTCCCGGCCCAGCGCGGCTGCAAGCGCTCACGTGCCCGGGCAGAGGCCGGAGATGATTCTGGCCCCTCGAGCGCGAGGCCCTGGGAAGTGCTTCCCCTCACTCAGCCTCAGTTTCCCCGCCTGGGGCCTCAGTTTCCCCCCGGAAGAGCAGGTCATGGTGTGGGAGAGACAGCGCAGACCTTAACCTCTGTACTGCCAGGCAGCCCGCCCGGGCCTGATTCCTGGCACTGGGGGGTCCCCCCCCAGCACCTCTGGGAGCCCTGCTGGTCCCCAAACACCGCACGGAGCCCCCCGCCCCGCCCCCAAAGCAGGAAATAGGACCTCCAGGTGGCGCTGCAGGCCAGCTGCGGGTAGGGGTCTCTGGGGAGGACGAGGCTGGCCTGGCGGGAAGGTTGGGGTCCTCCAGCGGGCCCCCCTCCCCCCGCCCCCTCCGGAAGGCTCCGTTCGCTCAGCCTGCCAGCTCCAGCCCACCTGCTGCCCAGCCCCACGCCCAGCAGCCCCTCGAGGTCGTCACTGCCTCTGCCGAGCGGGAGGAGGAGGGTGGATGCAGAAAATGAAACAAGGCCCCGTGGCTCCCGACGGTCACCAGCCCCCAGCCCGGCCGCCCCGAGGCCGCCTCCTCCCAGCTGGTCGGCCCTGGAGAGCACCCGAGTCGGGGGTCCCCGGCCCCTCCGGGAGGAGCAGTGCAGCCCCCCGGGGACACGAGGGAGCCCGGACACAGGCCGGCTCCCGGGGACAGTCCCGGTGTCCCTGAGCCAGGGGCCCGCCTGGCAGCGGCCGCCCAGCGGGTACAGCGACGGGGCTCAGTCACTCACCCAGGAACACGCGTGTGGCTTCCTGCCCACCCCGCAGGACCGGACACTCACCGCCACCTGTGCCAGACAAACGGATGCTCCGAAACACGCTTCCTGCATGTTCATACGTGAGCACGTGTGTGCTCACGCCCGCGCGCGCATGAGTGCGTGTGTAGTGAGGCGGACAGACAGATCCCTCAGTCAGGCTCCATGAAGGGGGGCTTCCTCGGGGGCTCCTGGTGCCCCCCGGGGACAGCACAGCGGGGAGGGCGCTGGCCTTACACACGCCAGCCCGAGCGCAGTCCCAGCACCAGCTGTGTGTGTGTGTGTGTGTGTGTGTGTGTGTGTGTGTGTGTGTGTGCGTCACAGGAAAGGGGACAGGGTGGCCCCAGGGACACGCTGTGTGTGGCTCTGTGCACCCTCCCAGGCCTCTCTGCGGGT
Organism: Sorex araneus; assembly: GCF_027595985.1. Lineage (NCBI taxonomy): Eukaryota > Metazoa > Chordata > Mammalia > Eulipotyphla > Soricidae > Sorex > Sorex araneus. Next base: position 5,767,485 of record NC_073310.1, on the reverse strand, counting down.
CTGGGCCCCGGCCCCTGGCAAGTCTGACGCTCCCCATCACAATTTCAACTTCAACTGCATCGAAAGAGTGAGGCGGAGCCGCGGGGAATGTTCCCTCCCCACAGCAGGAGGGACCCTCGCTGTGGCCCCAGGGCCTTGGTTTCAGGGAAGAGTGAGAAACGGCTGCAGGCTGACCCTTGGCGGCTTTTGGTGCTACTGCTCGCTCTCCCGTTCGCTCTCCGTTTCTCTCCCGCTCTCTCGCTCACTCTCTCTCGGTCTCTCTCCGGTCTCTCTCTGTCTCTCTGTCTCTTTCTCTCGCGCTCGCTCTCTTTCTTCTCTTCCTGCTGTCTCCTTCCCCTCCCTCCGTTCCCTTCCCCTCCCTCCCCTCTGTCTTTGACCCTCCTTCTTCTTCTTTCTCCCTCTCTCACACTTGCTCTCTGCTCCCCTTCTTTCCCCCACTCTCCCCCCTTTCTCCTTCCCCCTCTTTTCTCCCCCACACCCTCCTGATTTCTGTGACTCAACACTTAATCCACTCAGAACAGAAGCCCAGAGTGGTGCTTGGGGCTCCACGTGCTGCAGGACGGCCGGCGCGTGCACCTGCAGTGTCACACGATCCCTGAGGCCTTGACCCTCAGGGACCCTGAGCTAAGGAGGCGAAGGAACTTGGAACATGGTGGAGCAGAAATGAGGCTGGGGGGTGCGGGGGAGAGGAGCAGGGGCTGCCTGGAGGCCCAGCAGGGAGGGAGCGCTGCTGCTCTTCCCCCCTTTCACGCCTTTTCCCTCCCCCCAACACCCTCCCTTCCTCTCCCCCCACATCCACAGCTGAGCACCCCGGGGAGACCTTGCCTTGGGAACTTGGTCCAGGCCCTTAGGACCCCAAGACCCCTAGCACCAGGCTCTGCAAGTGTAGCTTCAACCCGGCCCCCGGCTTGGCTTGTTCCAATAAAACTTTATCTGTAACAAAATAGAAAGGACACGCCCTACTGTGTCCATGCAGCTGTCCATCATGGTAGAGACGGTCAGAGGCAGCTGCAAACAAATGCACTTATTTCTCCACCCGACTAAGGGGTCAACAGACTCTGCAGAAACATGGCCGGGTTTGTTTTTCGAAAAAGCTGAGGCTGACTTATGCGACGGGGGTAGAAAGAAAGGGAAGCGCAAAGCTGCTGATCTTGGTTTCTGCTTTAGTTCAGTCGAGGTCCACGAATATCTTCCGTGTCTTTTCCATCTTAAGTTTCTCCAACGCTGCCTAATGGCTCCGAAGAGAGAGTCAGTGGCACGTGATCCCCTGAGAATGTTCTGCGGTCAAGGCCAGAGACTGCCCCTGTCACAGTCACACTGATGGACTAAGGACGGAGAGAAACAGGGGTGTGCCCTGAGCTGCAGGTGGGCACTGTGGCCGGGAAGCTCAGTGGGGCCCGGGGCGAGCAGAGGCTCCGGGAAAGGCCTGGGCAGGCCGGCTGGAAGGAGAGAGAGTCCAGGGCCGCTCCCGGGTTGCCCTCCCAGCGCGAGGGACGTGGAGGCAGGACCGTGCCCTCCTGCCCGGGGCCAGGGAGGGGTGACCCTCCCCTCAGGGGCAGCACCGTGTCCGTCTGGAGCCTCTGTTCTATCCCTCAACTCCCCTGGGGCTCTTGTCGAACCCAATTCCCCCCTTCCCCGAAAAAAGTAGCTCAAGTGCTAGATGATAGCACAGTGGGGAGGGCGTTTACCTTGCACCGGGCTGACCCGGGTTCGATCCCCGGCATCCCATAGGGTCCCCCAAGCACCACCAGGAGTAATTTCTGAGTGCAGAGCCAGGAGTAACCCCTGAGCATCGCTGGGTGTGACCCAAAAAGAAAAAAAAAAACGTAGCTCAAGGCTTTTCTCACCACGTGGTAATGCAGCTGCATGTGACAGGCCCCCAGACAGGTGGGTGCGGGGGACACGGGAGCCCCCACGAGTCTCAGGGCTGCCCCTGCCCCCCCTCCACTCCTGGGGCCTGCCACCTGCATCTCATGTCCAGGAAGGCTGGGCGGGAGGAGAGGGGAAGGGCTGGTGTCCTGCCTCCACCCCGGGGCTCTCGCTGGGCGGCAGCTCCCAGCGGGCTGCATGTAGAAGACGTACGAGATGGGGTGGGGGGAACCAAAACTGACCCAACCCCCCCCCGCTAAGGGCCATCCCGCAGGCTGGAGCACATGCTTGGCACGTGGGGTGCCTGGGTTTGAGCCCCCGTGTCTTGGTCTCGGGAGAACCATCCAGGAGAAGAGTTCAAGGCTGGGGCTGGAGCAATAGCACAGCGGGGAGGGTGTTTGCCTTGCACGCGGCCGACCCGGGTTCGATTCCCAGAATCCCATAGGGTCCCCTGAGCACCGCCAGGGGTAATTCCTGAGTGCAGAGCCAGGAGTGCATTGCTGGGTGTGACCCAAAAAGAAAAAAAAAAAAAGAGTTCGTGGCTTCTGGGGGGCAGGCCTGCCCCCTGAGAGCATCGCTGAGGCTGAGCCGTGCCCTGAAAAGGAAGACTTCGTGGGGAGGAAGTGCGTCAGGCTGAGCACTGCCAAGCGAGCTTCCCAGGCGGGAGGCCCTGGGTTTGGTCCCCACAGCTGCACGGTCCCTCTAGCACCTCCAGGCGTGGTTGCAAAACGAAGAGGGGGAAAAAAAATAATCGTGGCAAGGAGCCACGAAGGTTCCTTGTGCCAAGGAGCCTGGGAGGGGGCAGGCAGGGCCGCGCCCTTGGGGGCTGGGAGCTCGGCCGCCACCCACGTGGGCTCTTGAACCCCGAGCCCCTTTGCTCCTTCAGCTGTCAGGCCACCTGCCCGGCCCGGCCCATCCATCACATGCTGCTCAGCCGCGTATGAGCCCCGCGGAGCCCAGCCCCCCCTCCCCTGCTTCCTGCTCCGCCCGCCTCTCCCACCAGCCCCACCCCTCGAACCCAGCCCTGCGGGAGTGTCTGCAGGGGGCTGCCCGACTCGGTTTTCCCCTTGTCCTGATCAGGGCCGCTCCTCTGGGTGACGGACGTGGGTCCCACTGGTCACCGAGGCTGTGAAAGTCACCTGGACTCCCCGCGGGCCCCCCGCCAGGGCCTGAGGCCACACTGCAAGGAGACGAACCCCCACGCCCCACCCATCCCCATGTCTGACCCCAGGAAGCGTGGGGGGCGCCCATCAGTGCAGCTCAAATGTCACCGGCAGGCGGGGGGCAGGTCTCCGTCCATCAGGCCTGTCCCTCACTGACCACACATGGACAATCACCTGTTTGGGTGGCCACGCAGTTCAAAGTTGGAGCCCCGGGGACCCCCCCGCCCCCCCCCGGCTCTGCGGGGCCTGACTCGGCAGTTCTCAGAGGCCAGCAGGCCTGACATCGTCCCAGACCCAAGTTTGTTCTCATTCTACCAAGCCAAGTGGGGAGTGGAGGCGGCCCGGGGTGGGTCCGCCCACGACCAGCAGGGGGCGCTAATCCCCGCCTCGCCGCCCCATCCTCAGTCACACACGGTGAGAGTGGCTGGAATTCTGCACAGCTTGCAGGAGAGTGGCCGGCAGGTCCCGGGGGAGACGGAGGCCCCGTCTAAGGGCCACAGGGAGCCTTGACGGGCTGGAACACGGGCTGTGTATGCACAAGGCCCGGGTTCAACTCCTGGCATCGTAGGGCCCCCTGGGCACCGCCGGGAGTGACCTCAGAGCACCCCTCCAGCACTACCTGGGAAGTGACCCCCAAGGACTGGCGTTCCCGTGCTGACCCCTTTAGGGGACAGTCCCTTCTGGGGATGGGCCGGAGATGCCCCTGCTCTATTATTTCGGGGTGCTTTCCCATGATTTCTGCTTTTCGAGGGGCTTCTCTAGTGTCTGTCCTCCTTCTAGGCCGGCCGTCTGCACGTGCCCTCCCCGCTGGACTCTCCCGGCTGTCCGTGCCTCGCTCCATTTTACAGATAGGGAGACTGAGGCTCGTGAAGACACAGCGCCCTGGCCGGTGACCAGCTGGTGTGTGGGTAAGAGGGGAGGGGACAGCTGTGTCCTCAGGGCTGGGCTCTTCCAGGCCAGGTGACAAGGGCCTGAGGTCCTGGTTCTTGGGGGCACGGCTGACCTGGGGGGGCGCCCCCGGGTGCCCGCTCAGCGTCCTGTCTGCTCCCAACAGCACTGACCGAGGCCGCCGGACAGCCCCAGTCTGCAGACCCCGAGGACCAGGTGCCGAGGATGTAATGATGGCTCGGCCCGGGAGTGGGGAGCGGGCCAGGGAAGGGGGCTCGGCGAGGCCCCCCCACCCCGCTCCTGGGGCTGCCTGGACACGGACTCTGCCCCCGAGGGTGGCCTGGCTGCTGGCCAGGGCTCCGGCCACCCCCGCGCATGGCCCGGCAGCCCCCCTTGCTGTGAAGGTCTTTGGGGAGACGAGAACACAGGCCCTGGGGTGGGGAAAGGGGTCCTGGGGGTAGTCCCCCCTCAGCCCCTCCCCTGTCCTTCCTGCTTCCCCATCTCTGGCGTGCAGTGGGACCAGTGGCCAAAGCGTCCCTCCCGTGGTGGGGCAGGTGCACAGGGGGACTCCCTTTTCTCTGTTCATGTTTTATTGGGCAGCCTCACCTGGCGGTGCTCAGGGCTGACTCCTGGCTCTGTGCTCAGGGCCGACTCCTGGCTCTGTGCTCAGGGCTGACTCCTAGCAGGACTCAGAGGATCAAAGGGGGTGCCAGGGATCGAACCTGGGTCGGCCACAGGCAAGGCAAATGCCCACGCCCGCCCCCACCCCCACCCCCACCCCCGTTCTTTCTCTCCCACCCAGCCCCTCCCTTTTGAGAAGCCAAGGGGAATTTTCTCCCGAGCGCATTCACAGCGGAGGCTTCAAATAATAATAATAAAAAAATTTAATGATCTGGCATCTTCCGCCTCCCTGATTCAGGGGCCCTGGGGTGGTCTCAGCCCCGCCCCCACGCCCCCCTCCCCTCTGCACTCACCCAGGACAACCCACAGACAGAGGGGCCACCTGGGACCCTTCCCGGAGAGAGGAGATGAACTGTCCCGGCCTTTGGGGAGCCCCCGGGTCCAATCCACTGAAAGCCCACCTGCTCCGCCCCCGCCTCAGCCCCGACCCCCACCCTAACCACACTGGGGCCAGGGGAGGCCCGAGAGAACTGGACGTCCAGCCTGGGCACCGTCCACGGACTGCCAGGTTTGCAGGCGCCTGTGCAGAGTGAAGGACATGTCCGTGGGACCCCTGGAGGGCGCAGTCGGGGACCCCCCACTCTGCACGAGGCGACCCTCGGTGTGTGTGCCGGAAGGGGCTGGCCGGGGCGGACGCGTGTCCCCTGGGCCCCGGCGGGGTCGCAGAGGCCCCCCTGGGCGTTAGACGCACCTTCCCACGGCCTCCTGGCACCCTGCGGGGCGTCTGGGCCCCTCGGCCCCCCACCCTCCTGGGATGCCTCAGGATGACAAGGCCCCGGCCCAGCCCCCGCTCGCAGCCGGCCTGCTGCCCCCGCCCTGACCCCAGCTCTCCGGGAGGTTGAAAGGGCACCGTGAGATAACCCAGCCCCGCGCCCCCAGCCCACAGGGACAGCGGGGAGGCACGGGGGGGGGGGGAGCACCCACCGGGGAGCGCGCGTGGCCGCAGGCGCCAGCCCAGGAGTGCGGGCGCGGGGCCTCGGCCAGGATGTCTGGGAGACGGGCTGCGGGGGGGGGGGGCGACCCCGCTCCTTGGCCTTTGCGGGGGTGTGTGGGGGGCCGACCCCACTCCTTGGCCTTTGTGTTCATGTTTGTCTTTGGGGCCACTCACTCCCCGCCGTGCTCAGGGCTTCCTCCCGGCTCTGGGTGCGGGAGCCGTAGGACCTGCGGGGGGGGGATCGAACCCAGGCGGGCCGCGTGCCAGGCCAGCTATATGACTGCTGCAATACTGCTCTGGTTCCACTCTTGGTGCTTTTAAACGATTTGTTGGGGGGGGGTTGCGGGGGGGGGCAGAGAGATAGCGCAGTGGCCAGGGCCTTTGCCCTGGGCACCAGACACAGCTGACCTTGGCTTGGTCCCCGGCATTCCCTAGCGTCCCCCGGGCAGCGCTGGGAGTGATTCCTGAGTGCAGAGCCAGGAGGGACCCCTGAGCATCACTCAAGGTGACCCAAAAGCCAAACAACAACAACAACAAAACCCCGACTTCTTTATTAACTGTGACGTCTTCTCGTGTGTGTGTGTGGCTTTACCATCAGTGTGAGCTGACTTTTTGAACTGACTTCCCAACGGCCTCCACCCTCCCCTTCCGTCTATAGAAGCACCCAGCTCTGGCTCCGATCCCCAGGGGAGCTGCACGAGGGGGGGGCGGGGGGACCCCTCACGGCTGTCCTGGGAGAATTGGGGTCCATCGGGAAGGACCCCTGCCAAACCCAGCGCCTCTTAGATGAGCCGAGTTTCTCCAGTAAGACCAGACGGGACCTGGGGGACTTTCACGTGGGCCTGAGACTGGTCCCTAGAGTTGGGGGCACCAGGGTGGTCTTCCTCCCCAGAGGGGTGCAGTACCGAGTCCAGCCAGCGCCCCTCCCCTCCCAGACTCTGCACCCACCGCCAGGGAGGGGTGCATGGGTGTGGCGGGGGGGGGTGCCCCGTCCTCCAGATGTTCGGGAAGTGGACGGGCCGGGAGGGGTCAGATGCTGCTGCTTGGTGACCCCTCGCCCAGCCCTGCTCGCGGCGGGCGCCAGTGATTTCCTTTCCCTTCTCTCTCTGGGTGCCCAGCCCTGGTGCCCATTCCCCAGGGTCCCGCCTCAGCACGCTCCTGAGAAACGGGGTGACAGCGGGGCTGGTGGCAGGCCTCAGGGGTGACCCCTGCTCCGAATGGTGGCTACGATGATTCGGGGAGGGAGAAGGATGGACGCTGAGCCCCCACCCACCCCAGGCCTGGTGCGCAGCGCCCAAGCCCGGCCCTGTGGCTCCACTTGAAGAGTTCGGGCGCCCCCTTGTGGCAGAATCTCCACCCTGCCCGCTGGGCGCGGGGCTGCCGGACAGTCCCTAGGGGGAAATTCAAAGCAACTGTGACAAAGTAACACGGCCCTGCGCGGGCTGCCTGAGCCCCTGGACAGAGGTATTCGCCGGGGCAGCCCAGGGTAATGTGAACCGTGAGGCTTGGGTTGTTTTTTTTTTTTTTCCCTGGCAGTGCTTGGGGGACCATATGGGAAGCTGGGGTGGAACCCGGATTGATCCCAAGGTTTTGATTTTTGGATTTGGGGCTACCCACACTCAGGGACCGTATATGATGACGGGGATTGAACCCCGGTCAGCTCCATGCAAGGCAAGAGCCCAGCCCGCTATGCAATGGCTCTGGACCCACGACTTCTGAACATTTTCTTTCCCACCACCCACATCACGTGACCTTGGAGCCGGAGACGCAGGCTGGAGATGCATGGGGTGGGGAGGTGCTTTGAGTTAGCCCCCCGCCCCCCAAGAAGACCAAGCAAGTTGCTTCACTCCTGAGACCTAGGTGGGAAGGGAAATTAGGGAACTTTCTGGGTCCTATTTTGTTTTAAATCAGGGGCGGGGGCGTTGCATATAATACAACAGAAAAAAGGGCCTTGCAAGTGGCCAGCCCTGATTGGCTCCCCGGCATCCCATAGGGTCCCCCCGAGCACTGCCAGGAGTAATTCCTGAGTACAGAGCCGGGACTAAACCCCTGAGCATCGCTGGATGGAGTCTAAAACCCAAAAGGAAAGATTTCTTTTTGATGTCACATTCGTGAGACACAAGTCACACTGATGTCACATGAGAAAGAAAGCAAATGTTGTTGGAGGTTTGATGTCTCCGCACTGACCGCCCTCCCCCCAAGAGCCAGTATCCATCCCTCGCCACTGCCCAGCGGCTTGAGGCTTCGGGGAGCAGGAGGGGACGAGAGGACGTCCCCGAGGCTGGCACCAGGCTCCAACAGCTGTTTAACTGTTTGCTGCCTGTAGATTTTGAAAAGACAAGTGAAGAAAAAGTGGTGGGGCGCGGAGCTACACTTTGTCCTCACTTCGATACAGTGTTTCACACCAGCCGCGCAGAGAGGGGCGAGAACGCCACCCCCTGCCTGCTGAGGAATTGATGCTCCTTCCCAGGAAGGGCAGGGCCACGGCCAAGGGCCCTCGGGAGGTGGACACCCCGCACAGCCCTGCAGCGCCCCCGAGCTGTGCTCTAGGGTCCTGGCCCGAGCTGACCCCGTCCCCCTTCTCGGGGGCACCTGGCGCTCAGGCAGCCCTATCCAGTGCCGGGGAGGGCCTTTAGGTTCCTTCTCTGAGTCACCTGCCAGGGGCCACTATACGGCCTCTGCCAGGCCAGCACGGGGGGGCAGCATGGAGGCCACGGCCCGCGCCTGGGTCTGTGAAGGCGTCAGTTTCTCTTCCGGAGGTATTCGGGGGTGGGAGGAGCTGGACCACTCCTGGGGGTGCTCAGGGATCATTGCTGTGGGTGCTCGAGGGTCCCTCCCGGGGGTGCCCAGGGGACCCCATGTGCTATCGGGGATGGAGCTGGGACCAGCTGTGTGCACAGGAACCGCCTGACCCCTTGGCTACCTCTCCGCCCCCTGGCGGGAGTGTCCTGCCGCTCTGACACGGGGGTCCTGCAGACCCTTAGCAGGGGGAGCCCGGTGCAGCCCGAGAGGCAAGGACTCGCTTACACATGCAAACGGGCTGCGGGACCAGCACCCGCCAGCCACCCCCAGGCCCTCTCCTCTCCTCCCGCCTCTGTCCCAGTCCCCGGGGCTGGGGACCGGCGAGGGGCAGCCCGTTGTTGGGGAGTCCAGGGCTGGGGTCCCAGGCTCCCGGGCCCGAAGTTTCCTACGCAACCATCAGGTATGGCAGGAAGGACATGCCGGGTGGCGAGGGGAAGGACTCGCCCGATCTGTGCTCGTAACAAAAGGGGCTCAGAGCCTTGCACGTGGCCGACCCAGGTTCGAATCCCAGCATCCCATATGGTCCCCTGAGCACCGCCAGGGGTGATTCCTGAGTGCATGAGCCAGGAGTGACCCCTGTGCATTGCTGGGTGTGACTCAAAAAGAAAAAAAATGGGGCTCAGCTCAGAACTGGGGGTGCAGCGCAGGTGAGCACCCAGCCTGCCCGGGAGGCCCCGGCTCCCAGCCCCAGCGCCGTGGGGGTGGCGGGGGTGGGGGCGACCAGGGCTGGGCACGAGCTCTGTAGACAAGGCCTTGAATCCACAGCAGCACGAGGTGCCCTGAGCACTGTCGGGTGACCCAGTGACCCCCCACCACCACCAGGGCCGAGCGTGGAACATCCCGGCTAGGTTGGCCGAGTATCACCGGGAGTGACCCTGGGCCCCCCGAGCACTGCTGGGGAGAGACCCCCAACAAATCAGGATACCCAGGATGTGTCAAGACACAGGCGGGGGCCGGAGGGGTAGAGCAGACAGTAAGTCTCTTGCCTTGCAAACGGCCGACACGGGTTCGATTCCCGGCATCCCACATGGAACCCCCGAGCCTGCCAGGAGGGACCCCTGAGCACTGCCGGGTGTGGCCAGACACAAAATCAAAATGACACAGTGAGAAGATGCCAAGGACCCTGGGCCTCAGGGCCCAGCGGGGGATGCTGCTGTCCCGGCCCCGTCAGCCTCGCCGGGTTCCCCAAAGGGGCGTCACCGACAGACTCTAAGCAGGCCACGCTCCCCACCCAGTGCTCGGCGGCGGGGGAAGATGCCTGAGAGAAGGGCTGCAGAAGGTTCCAGAACTCCCGTGTCTCCCACCCCTTCCCCAGCAGGAAAGGCCTGGCCCCCGTAAACTTGGCTCTGAGCCTCCCCCGGCCCCAGCACAGGACCCCCCCCCCTCTATTCCTTGGCTCCAGGCGCTCGGGGGAGCCCGGCCAAGACACCTCCCAACCCCGGGCCGGAGCCTTTGATCCAGCCCGGTGCGCGGCCGAGGCGTTTTTATGTGTGATCGCTGCCAGCCGAGCCCAGCCAAGAATAAGATTAGGGTGGGCACGGGCCCAGACCCCGTCCTCGCCCGCCCCAGCCCCAGGCTCCTCTGCGGCCGCCGCCTGGCCCCTGGGTGCCCCGCGAACAGAGCCTGCAGTTCCAGACAGCCGCTGGGGCCGCGCGGGGAGGGGACTGCGTCGGAGCTCGGGGTGGCTTTGCTGGCTTGGGGCCACACCTGGCAGTGCTCAGGAGTCTCTCCCAGCTCTGTGCTCAGGGGCAGCTTCTGAGGGTGCTGGGGTGGGGGGGTTGGGGGGGGCCATGTAGGATGGTGCTGGGGGCAGAGTCTCCCTGAGAAAGCGCCTGTGCTCAGCGTCTGTCTGTCTGAGAACCTCTGGGGCTGGGCTCCTTCCCAGGCACCACGTGACCCCTGAGCACTGCACAAGGAATCACCCCTGTGGCGGAAGTGAGCCAGTTCTTTGGTTTTTTGGGGTCACACCTGGCAGTTAACTGTCCTCGGGCAGGAGGGGGCCGGCTCTGACGGGATGGTCTCCTGGGTGATGACGTTCAAACACCTTTGATTGGTTGGGGCTGGAGCGATAGCACAGCGGGTAGGTAGGGTGTTTGCCTTGCACGCGGCTGACCTGGGTTTGAATCCCAGCATCCCATAGGGTCCCCTGAGCACCGCCAGGAGTAATTCCTGAGTGCAGAGCCAGGAGTAACCCCTGTGCATCGCTGGGTGTGACCCAAAAAGCAAAAAAAAAAAAAAACACCTTTGATCGGCTCTAAAGCACGACCACTTGCTAGGAGAAAGGCAGCTGGGATGGAGAAGGGGCCATTGAGTGAATGATGGTTGGAGGGCTCCCTCGGGATGGGGGAGGCGTGCTGAAAGTAGACTACGGGGGCTGGAGAGATAGCACAGCGGGTGGGGCGTTTGCCTTGCATGCGGCCGACCCAGGTTCGAATCCCAGCATCCCATATGGTCCCCTGAGCATGGCCAGGGGTAATTCCTGAGTGCAGAGCCAGGAGTGACCCCTGTGCATCGCCAGGTGTGACCCAAAATGCAATAAATAAATAAATAAATAAATGAAAGTAGACTACGGACCAAACATGGTGGCTGCTTAGTACCTGTACTGCAAACCATCACACCAAAAGTACAGAGAGAGTAAGAGGGAAGGTGCCTACCACCGGGGCAGGGGGTGGGGAGGGGTGGGGGTGGCGGGAGGGACACTGCGAACACTGGGGGTGGAGAGTGGGCACTGGTGGAGGGATGGGTGCTCGATTGTTGTGTGACTGAAACGTAATCACGAACGCTTCTAAGTCTGTAACTGTCTCACGGTGGTTCATTTAAGTAAGTACATAAGTAAATAAATAAATAAAACATGACCCGTGAGCAGGGTGGGAGCGGGGAGGCTCCTGGCAGGGGTGTCTGGCCGGCTCAGGATGGGGTGCACTGAGGCCAGGGCCCGGGAGGTCACGGGGATGGGGTGTCGGGGCCCCCAGCCAGGGCAGCGTGTCCCTGGGGGCTCCGGGTGGTGCCTTCCTTGTCTCCGAGATGGACGGGCACCATCTCCGGGGGAAAGGTGGAGGGTGGGGCTGGCCAAGCCAGGCGGAGGGTCTGGGAGGTGGGCAGCCCAGCCCGGCCTCTCCTCCCCGCAAACTCGGGCGTCCGGGAGGGCAGGGTCCTGGCTGGCCCCTCTCCTGACAGGTGGCGAGAGGAAGGCTAGAGAGGCCCACTTCCGGTGTGGCCTCACCCTCCCCTGCCTCCAGCTGCAGAGAGGGGGGCCTTGGGGGGGGGGGCTACGTGCTCCCTGCAAGCTACTCACCACCAGCGCGCACCCGGAATCAGCCGCGTGGACACTTGGGAGGTGTGTGCCCCTTTGGGAAGTGGTCCCCGGAGGCTGCCAGTGGGGGATCCCCAACACAGAGCTGGGAGTCAGCCCTGAGCATCGCTGAATTCTGTTTCAGGGTAGGGGGGCCTCCCAAAGCCCGGGGTCCTTCAGACATCACTCCTGGTGGAGTTCGCCCAACTGAGCTAGGATCATTCGGTGCTGTTGGGGCCCCGGGGTGCTGGGGACCCCCCCCCCGGGTCTCCCTGGAGGCTGGGGCTGGAACTAGGGTCCCGTGCATGTACAGCTCCTGACCCTGAACTTTCTCCCCAGCCCTGGGGGCTTTGCAGAGTTGCCGCTGAGAGCAAGAGTGGGGGGCGGGGAGCGAGCCCTGGAGCCAGCCAGCCGGAAGGACTTTCCCAGTACTGAGAGTTCCAGGAGGGGGCGGGGGGGTGTCTCAGCCCAGCCGCCCCCCGACGCAGCCCAGGCACCCCGGAGCCCTGGCCCCCGGCCGAGCAGAAGGTGCCTCAAGCTGCCAACTCCAGGAAGTCGACTCTGCTGGGATCTTTGTAGAGACGGGGCAGCCGCGAGGCCGGGCCCAGACATGAGCTCATTTTCCTTCTCGGGGTATCAGAAGCCCGTCGCTGGGGGGCGCGGGGGGTGAAGATGGGAGCTCCGCAGCCGGGCCAGAGGGAGCCGCCGGCACAGACACGGCAAAAAGAGGCAGAGATGCGCCAGGAACTCCCCGTCGTGAACTCCGGGCTTGACCCCCCCCAAATGAAAAAGAATTCAGCGATGCTCAGGGCTGAATCCCAGCTCTGCGTTCAGGGACCCCCCACTGGCAGCCTCTGGGGACCCCGGGGGGTACCAGGGATCAAACCTACGTCTGTGACGTGCAAGGCAAGTACCCTCCCCCGCCGTGCTCTCTCTCCAGCCCAGAGACACTGTAGAGACGAGGAGCTCAAGTTCACTCGTCAGAGGACCTTCAGCGTTGGAACCCATTTAACAGGCAGACGTCAGACGTCGGCGCGTACCACGGGTGGCTCACACTGGGTGTGGCTTAATGAACACAACGTGTGGTGCCAGCATTACAGCATTATTCTAGTTCTCCCCCTGCCTCCAGCCCCTGGGGTGGCCTCTCTGGAGGAGTTCCCAAGACCCTCCGCAAGTGGTGGACACAGCTTTTAGGAGCTCTCGAAAGTTCCCAGTGAGGGCTGGAGCAATAGCACAGCGGGTAGGGTGTTTGCCTTGCACGCAGACAACCCGGTTTCAATTCCCAGCATCCCATAGGGTCCTCCCCGAGCACTGCCAGGAGTAATTCCTGAGTGCATGAGCCAGGAGTAAGCCCTGAGCATCGCCGGGTATGACCCAAAAAGCAGAAGGAAAAAAATTATCAGTGAATGAAAGGTTTGGGGTTTGGGGGTCACCCAGCAGGAGGGCCCCTGCCACTGATTACTTTGGATTAATTTTGTTTTTATTTATTTGGGGGGGGTGGTTTGTAGGTGACACCCAAGCCCAATAGTGCTCAGGGATCACTCCTAGTGGGTGATTATCCGGGGGACCATACGGGGTGCTGGGGATTGAACCTGGGCCGGCCACATGCAAGGCCTTACTCGCGTCATCTCTTCAGCCCCGACCTTGAGTAAACCTCTTAGGACATGAAGCTCACCTGCAAGGGCTGCAGTAAGCATCACGCGTGAGGCCGGGAGCATGAGAGCCGTGTGTGTGTGTGTGTGTGTGTGCTGGGGGGTGTCTCCCCTGCTTCCGGTGGCGCTCACCCAGCTTCCCCAGGGGTGCAGGTGCTCGCCCAGTCTCTGCCTTCATTTTCACCCGCTGCTCTCCGTGGACTCCGGTGGGCGCAGGGTCCCGGGACCCTCCACACTGTCCGTCTACGGTGACCCTGTGTCCCGAGAGGTCACCTGGGAGGGGCTGGGCTGAAAGGGTCCCGGCGGGGTGTTTGGGAAACACAGTTTAGGGGTGTCTGGGGCGAGGGGCATCATGTATGGCCGGCAAAGAGTCAGGAAGAGGAGGAGAGGGATCCCCGGGGACAGGGGTGGGGGCCCTATGCAGGAGGGGACCTATGGCCCTCGGGAGCAAGCCGCCTGCTGGCCTGCAGGCTGGGGTGCCCTGTGACCCCGGCATTGCACCTTCTCCACCCACGCTGGCCTCCTCTTACCCTGCGTTCTCAAGAGGCCCCGGGGACAGGGCAGCTGTGACAATAGGTGTCAGGGGGACTTGGCAGGGCCACCAGCCACCGTCACGTCCCGGGCCAAAGGAGGCCCCCCCAGCGTCCACCCAGGGGTAAGGGGCAGCTGAGTCCCTGTGGCCAAGCGGTGCTGGTGAAGGCCCAGGTCAGCCCAGGGCAGGACCACAGGGGAAGGAGGGTGAGTGCCCCGGGAAGGGGGAGGGGAGGAGAGAGGGTGCAGGGGGGAGTGAGACGTGTGGCCCGTCCAGGACGGCAGATCTCCTGGCATGGGCGAAACACCCGGGCCCCAAGCCCTGCGCTGCCACAAGCTCTTCTTCATTAAGTGACACCCTGCAGAGAAGGCTCGGGACACGCCTCCCTCCCTACCACTCCAACGGGCCTGAGCATGTGGCTTGCCCAGAGCCCCACACGTGGGGCCATGGAACGCTTTTAAGCTCTGGGGCCCCCCTTTGTCTTTGTTTTAAATTTATTTTCTGATTTGGGGGCCACAGCTGGCAGTGCTTGGGGCCAACTCCTGGTTCTGTGCTCAGGGGACCCTGTGGGGTGTCGGGATTGAACCCAGGTCGGCCGTGGGCAAGGTCAGCACCCTTCCAGCCACACTATCTCTCTCCCCGCCCCCATGCACCCCCCTCTTTCTTCTCTGCACCTTGGGGAGCCCGATAGGGCGGGCCCAGGGCACTGTGGCATGGTCCACATGGGTTATTTGCCTGCAAGCCTGTTTCCGGCCTGAAGGCGGGCCTAGCGAGCTTGCAGCCAATCAGAACAAAGCTAGGTCTGTTTCCGGGGCGGGGCTTGGCCTCCCCTGCTGCATCCCAGCAGAGCATCCCTCACCCATAGCGTCACCCGCACAAAGGAGTCACCTGCTGCAGCTGCTCTGCGGTGACGGTGGCATGGACCCCAAAGTGCAGGAGGCAGTGGAAGGGTTCTTGCACAGGAGACCCCCTTGGCAGCTCTCAGAGCAGGGGATGCGGGGACGTCCCAGGGCGGGGCAACGGGGCAGGTTGCCGGCTGCCCGACTTGCCCTGGCGGGACCTTCACTGTGCATCTGTCAAATGACAATAAATCACTCGTGCCGAGCTCCCTCCGACAGTGCCCAGTGCTGGACGGACACTTCCAGCAAGGCCCTTCACCCAGGACAGCTGGGCCTGGGTGGGCACCACTGCGAGCATCTGGGAAACTGAGGCAGGGGGGCATCGGGGTCACAAGAGCAGCGCTCCTGCCCCTAAACGTTTCCGTGGTGGCCGGTTGGGTGGGTCCCCGACTCCGCCCAGTGTCCCCCACCCCGCCCCCATTCCCCCCCCCCGCTTCCCCTCCCCCATCCTGCATTTAGCCAGGCTGGGACCCTGCCAAGTGGCAGCTGTCACAGCGTTCCCACCTTTGATCACCAGTCAGTGTGCTTGAAGTGCCGAGTCTCCCAGATGTTGGGCTGATCAAAGGCAGCTGTT
Source organism: Sorex araneus (assembly GCF_027595985.1). Lineage (NCBI taxonomy): Eukaryota > Metazoa > Chordata > Mammalia > Eulipotyphla > Soricidae > Sorex > Sorex araneus. The sequence goes on along the minus strand of NC_073310.1, from coordinate 5,752,199 downwards.
GCCTGGACCCTCCCCAGAGCATAGGGCCGCGCGCGGATGCTGGTTGGAGGGGGAGGGACAGGGCACGCGAGGGGAGGAGCCGGCAGGTCGGGCCAAGGTGCTGGGAGGGACCCCAGGCGGCGGCGGGACCAGCTCCCTGCAAGCCAGGGCCCAGAGGCCAGGGGACTCACCTATGGAGAGCGGGGGAGCAGGGGTCAGGGCAGCGGGCCACCCCGCCCGCACACGGGCAGCGCGCAGGGTCCACCCGCCTTTCCTCGCAGCCCGAGACCGGAGAGTCGCTGCAAACACCAAAGCGTGTGCAGCAGCAAGAGCGAAATAGTCTTGCGAGCTTGGGGTTTGCTCCCGTTTCATACAGTGGCAGGCACAGAGAGGAACGTCTGCAAGGGGAAATAGCTGCAAGCCGTCCCCGGAACCTTCGCTCCCTCTGCGCTCCTCCGTCCAGCCAAGGGTTCCGCGGCACAGACTCAGATAATGTGTGGCACTTCTGTAATAAAATGTTGAAGTGATTAAGCCAAATACAGAATAGTATATTTACTTCAGTGCTTTTTTTTTTTAATTTTTTTTCCTTTTTGGGTCACACCCGGCGATGCACAGGGGTTACTCCTGGCTCTGCACTTGGGAATTACCCCTGGCGATGCTCAGGGGACCCTATGGGATGCTGGGAATCGAACCCGGGTTGGCCTCGTGCAAGGCAAACGCCCTCCCCGCTGTGCTATCGCTCCAGCCCCCTCAGTGCTCTTTTCTAAGAGACAGACAGACAGACAGTAGGGATAGGCAGGAGAAGGCAGAAGCATGGAGAGAGAAATTATAGAGATCGGTGGAGGTGAAAATAGTCCTAGATGAGTACAAAGAGACAGAAAAATATTCCTCAAGCCCACCCACTCACCCAGGCCCCGTTTCTCCTGGAAGGTGCAGACATATGGAGCCACGTGGGGTTAACCCGGAGCACTGGTCACCCACCCCCGCCACCCCCAACACGATGACACTTTCTGTGCCTGAGTTCCAACTCCCCGAAGTCTCAGCCTGGGGTCCCGTGTGTCAGCGCTTACAGCCAGTAATTCCTGAGCCGCGGGTGCCGGACAGCTGAGAGTCCGTTTCCAGGAATCCTGCAAGTCCGTGGTTAAACACGCTGTTACTGAGAGGTGAAATGGGCTCGCGATGGCAGGGTAGCTGCGAGAGTCCGTCTGTTTCCTCTCTGAGGCTCACGGCACCTGTGGCCCCTTTTGCTCTCAAGATGCTCCCGCGGTTCCTGGGGCTCGGGGAGAGACAGACGCCGGCTCTTTGCGATCTGCTCACCTTTCGTCTCCGCGACACGCCAGTTACACAGACCCCCACGGGGCCACTCACGTGTGGGAATTAGGGGGAGGCAAGACAGAGTGGATTCTGGGGTGCACTTCCTGTAGTTGGCTGGAAGGAGCAGAATCCTGAGTGTGTGTGTGTGTGTGTGTGTGTGTGTGTGTGTGTGTGTGGAGGGGAACCCAGGGTTGAACACGCACAATAACAGAACCTTCACTCCCGCATTAAATCATACTGCCCCCCCCCCCCAATGTACCGGCTTTAGAGTCCTGGGTACCCATGAAAGCTTTCCATTAAAAAATAAATCAAAGGCAAGTTTGGGGGCTGGAGTGCTAGTACAGGGGAGAGGGCATTTGCCTTGCATGCAGTGGACCCGGGTTCGATCCCCGGCATCCCATAGGGTCCCCTGTGGAACAACAGGAGTGATTCCTGAGTGCAGAGCCAGAGGAACCCCTGAGCATCGCTGGATATAACCCAAAAAGACAAATAAAAAGGCAAATTTCCCGGAGTACAGTTGAGGGCTGGATTTGGGGTGAACCTTCCAGATCCCGGCCCCCTCCCAGCCCTACTGGGGTGGCAGCGTCTCCACCATGCACACGGCCGGGACTCACGGACCCCGCGACGTTCTCGATTCTGCCTTGCCCGGCCAGGACTGGGGGATCCATCAGCCGGGGACGAGCCTGCCCGGCGGGCAGAGCCCAGGTCTCTCCACCCGTGGTGGCGCCCGTCCCCTCCCCTCCTGCCAGGGCAGAGGGAGGAGAGTCACGCTGCATCCCGGGAACCACGCGTGGTCCAGGCATGAGACCAGAGGCCCCAGACAGGACACGGACCCTCGACTCTGCCTGCCTTGGGCACGGCCGACCCGGCTCATCCCTGGCCCCGAATCCAGCCCCTGAGTCGGGCCAGGAGTGAGGCCTGAGTAACTGGATGTGACCCCCAAATCCCCCCAAAAAAGAGGCTCAAAGTTATTCTACCACCCCCATCCTGGGCCTTGAAACTCAACGTAGCACCCCAGACTTCTCTGGGGAGCCCCCCTCTGCGAGGTCAAGGGCCAATACGTCTCCAGGAGAATCTCCCTGACTCCCCTCTCCGGCCCTCTCTGGCCCCCGAGACTCCAAATCTGGCATCGCAGGCTCTCAAATACCAAGTCCCCCAGCTGTGCCCCCCACCCTCTCAGTCAGCAGCCCCCTGCCCCCGCTCCAGCCTCCCGCACTGGGTTCATCTCCGTTCCCCCCGAACCTGGGAAGCCCTTAGCTCAGTGGACGAGGTAAGCACTGGTCAAGACCCTCGATAATGGGGAGCAAAGCCCACCCGGGGTGCCGGGAGAAGGACTTCCTGGAAGCCTGAGCTGCCAGACCGGGGTCATAGGGTGTCTGTCCCTGTCTCTGCCCGTCTTCACCCCCCAGAGCCTCGGGGCCTGTTTCTCTGCCCCCCCCCCCCCCACGCACACACACTTAAGGCCGTGGGTGCCGGGAGGGAAGGAGCCGCACCCCTTCTCCCTGAGCCAGCCCCCGAGAGCCATGTGGGGTCTGTGCCCGGGGGCACCCCTAAGGGCATGCGCCTCGGGTGGGCGGGAGAGGGGCGGGCTGGGGGCTGTTTGTCATTCGTGGGGGCTTGGGGGCTCAGTGGCCGTGCCCCCCTCGGGGACAGGGAGGGCGGAGGGGTCCGTGCGGTGGGGTGAGAGAGAGGGGGGCACGCTGCCCCTGGGCCCGGGCCCCCGGGAGCCTGAGAGCCACAAGGGGCCGATCAATCACCCGAACTTTAAAGGCCGCCGGGCCGTCCCCGGCCGCGTCCTCCGAATGTTTCCCCGGCTCCGCGCTAACACCCGTTTGTTTAGAACTCACAGCAAATACATCTTGCGCAGAACTTTGATCCCTGGCAGCTGTGAACGTGTGAGTGAGGCCGAGTCCCAGGAACAGGGAGACGGCGGAGAGGGGGCGGGGCGGGCCGACTGCTCTCTCTCATGCCCTCGAGGCTTGGCACCGCGTCCGCCCCAGGGCGAGGGGCTCAACGCTTGCCCTGGTGTTGGCCTCCTGGGACCGCAGGCCAAAGCCCAGCTCCACAGTCCCAGCATCTTGGGAAAGCCACAAATTCCTTCACGCTGTGTGACCTCAGGTAAGTCACACGACCTCTCTGGGCATCTCTTGCCTCATTGGTCCAGTGGACACGACACCCAGTTCTTGAGGCCGGGAGTCTGCCTGGGAATCACGGTGACGGGTGCGTGAGAGAGAAGCTCACACAAATGTTGCTTTACGTGGGACATCATCATGCCCAGCTCAGGGTCTGACACCCACGGGCAGCATGGCTGTGTAGCTCAATGGTCTGGAACAGCGTTCCCCATCCCTGGGCCGGACTGGCGGCCACAGCGCACTGTCACCCTCATCACGGCACCATCATCCATGGGTCACTGCCGCCAGCAGCATCACCGCCGTCACACCGTCACTCTCCCCCCCGTCCCGGGCCCACCCCCGTTCCCGTCAGGCCACCAGCATCACCATCACGGCACCGCCGCTACCCCCTTTGCCCACTGTCGCGCAGAACCCGGGACCCAGCGGCAGCTGTCCCCGGGGGCCTCTGCGAGGTGGGCCCCAGACGCAGAGAGGCGGTGGCCATGGCACAGTCAGGTGAGAAGTGGCCATTCTCACCCCTGAACGATCCGGGCCGGGCTCACCTCCCTGGGCGTGTCCGGCCTCCCCAGAGCTGTAGGCTGATCTCCAGGCGCACACGGACACGGTGACTCGGCAGCGGGGTCCTGAGCGTGACTGGGGGGTGGGGAAGAGATCCCGGGGTGGGGGAGGGGAAGGTGCAGCAGCTGGGCTGGAGTAGCTTCGAATCCTGCCCCCGGGTCCAGCTCACGGGGAGACTGAGATGATGAGGCAGACGGACAGAAAGACAAACCAGCCCGACCACAGACACATTCTCTGTCACACGAAGGCCCAGTTTTCCCATAGATATCTCACAAAAAGAGCCATAGGTTAACTTAATCCTATGCTAAGTTCCTCCCCACTTAAGCACCTCCTTTTCTTTTCTCTTCTACTTTCCAATAAATTTCTGCTTTCTGAGGAGGCTGGAGCAATAGCACAGCAGGGAGGGCGTTTGCCTTGCACGCAGCCGACCCGGGTTCGATTCCCAGCATCCCATAGGGTCCCCCCGAGCACCGCCAGGAGTGATTCCTGAGTGCAGAGCCAGGAGGAACTCCTGAGCATCTCCGGGTGTGACCCAAAAAGGGAAGAAAACAACAACTCTGCCTCTGAGCATCTTTACCACTCAATATTTCCATTCTTGAAAACGTCAAGGAACCTGAGTATCGAGAACAGACACCCGCGGCCGCTCTGCCCCACGTCTGCTTATTGCGCACGTGGATTCCTTTCCCCTTGCTGCTGTCACTGTCGCGGTGGGGACTGTGTCCACCGGGGGGCATCAGCCACTCGCTGTGGTGCGTGTCTGTGGCTGGCCAGGCTCGGGGTGCTGAGACTCACAGACGGCGGAGTCCGCCCCTCCCCCAGGGGTCTAAGTCACACCCTTCTGCCCACCAGCCCAGCACCAGTCCCCGCACCCGCTGATGTTATTCCAAGGGAGGATGAGACCCCTGAGGGGATCACATCTGGGGACCCGAGGCATCCGGTGACCTCGGAGGGTGGGAAGCTCACAGGGGGGCCCCTGGTCCCCGGGGACGAGGAGCTGACCCCTTCGCTGTGTGAGGTGGCCATACAGCCCGCCCGGTGGCCTGGGGGGAGCCTGACCACCCACCCCCCGGCACTGTGGAAGGGCACCTCTGATGAGCGTCACTGCCCACGGCTAACTAGCCAGGCAGCGGGGCCGCCCCGCGTGTCACTGCATCATCGTCACAGATTTTACACAATCTTTTTGTGCAAAAAATAAAAATGTCAGGCGCAAGGGGTTGGCCGGCATTGCTGAGAACAGGGCGGGTGATCCTGCGTGTTAATGGCGGGTCTGTGTGTGTCTTCCACACAGCCGCCCGGACAGAAACGGAATCACCGTGTTGCTACAGTGCCGTCTTCCTGGGGCTGGTCCCTGGGGTGGGTGAGCCCCAGGGACAGTTTCACTGTCCCCAGGGACAGCCCCAGCCACAGTTTCACGCTCGTGTTTTCCTGCGTTTCCAGTCTGGGCCATTCCCACTGCCTGGCTGGGTCCCCACGGTCAGGAGCCTGGGGGAATCGCTCCTGTGCAGCGTTGGGTGATTCCAGGGTCGAGGGGCTTCCAGAACGCGGCATCTCTCCTCGGAAACTCGGTGTAAAATCGCTTTTCCTGGGGTCTAAGTTTCTCTCTGGGCTTGAGTAGGTTGGTACCCCCAGGCCTGGCAAACAACAGCCACCGCCCCAAGCACTCAGGGGGACTCACAGAGAGGCAGAACTCCCCCATATATATATATATATATATATATATAATATGTATATGTATAATATATATATAATGTCTATATTATATATATGGGCTCTCTTGGAAAACAGGGCGTTTCGGTGGGCTGCATGTCCAAGCCCTGGTGGTGGGGGGGTGTACAGGGCACGGGTCTATTGTCCCTCTTGCCACCTGCGTCTCCAACTCTCTGCCTTATTTCTGGGGGGTCCAGGTTCAAAGCCTTTATCCAGAAATATCTGCCCACCCACTAGAGGCAGGCTCACGTGGTGCAAGGCGCTGCCGCCAGGAGGCTCCGTCTTCCTGCAGGGGCAGGACCAGATGGAGCCCCAGGTCAGGTTGGCTTTAAGCTCCTGGAGGCTTCTCCCCCCGCCCCTGGAATCCCACTGGGGGGATTTGGCCTCCAGGAAAGACCAGGAGAGGATGCGCGATCCTCTGCCGCCCTCTGCTGGCCATCTGGAGACGTGCAGGCAGTGTTTGCAACGGGGCAGGGCGGGGGTGGCTGTGTCCAAATTTCTGCTAATTCTAGAGGCAGATTTTTTGTTTTTAATTAGTGAGTCACCGTGAGGGTACAGTTACAAATTTACACATTTTCGTGCTTGTGTTTCCCTCATACAGTGTTTGCGAGCCCATCCCTCCACCGGTGCCCATTCTCCACGACCAATGAACCCGGAGGAATCGAACCCGGGTCGACCGCGTGCAAGGCAAATGCCCCACCCGCTGTGCTATCGCTCCAGTCCTGATACAGTGTATATATTTTTATATTTTTTATTGAATCACGGTGAGACAGACCCTTACAAAGCTGTTCATGACTGGGTTTCAGTCATACAGTGTTCCGACACCGTCCCTCCACCAGTGCACATTTCCCAGCACCAGTGTCCCCAGGTTCCCCCCCACCCGTCATCCGCACCCCCCCCCACCGCCAGCCTGCCTCTGTGGCAGGCACTTTTCTTCCCTCTCTCTCTCCTTCGGGGCATTACGGTTTGCCATGCAGATACCTCGAGGTTATCATGTTTGTTCCTCTACCTGCTTTATTTATTTTTTTTTTGCTTTTTGGGTCACACCTGGCGATGCATAGGGGTTACTCCTGGCTCTGCACTCAGGAATTACTCCTCGCAGTGCTCAGGGGACCCTATGGGATGCTGGGAATCGAACCCAGGTTGGCCGCGTGCAAGGCAAACACCCTACCTGCTGTGCTATCGCTCCAGCCCCGCCTCTACCTGCTTTCGGCACGCAGACCTTATCCAGAGCGCTCATTCCCACTCCCGCTGTAGAGGCGGTGCTCAGTGGTCGGCTGCCCGGAGCTGGAGGGCGCCCTCCCTCCCAACGCCCAGCCTTAGCAGAGCCTCCGGGAGGGGCCCAGGCTTCACCCCTACCTGCCCCGGGAGAGCTGGGGGAGGTCCGAGAAGCTTTGGATGAAGCTGGGGAACCTGGCTCCCTTCTCCAGCCCCCTGGCCCGGGGACCCCTCCGGCCCGCTGCCTGGGGAGCAGTGAGATGCTCTTCCACGGTGCCTGACTGGCCAGTGCAACACGGGGGCTAGATTTAAGGGGGAGGGTCCCCAAGGCCACACCGTGCAGCCCGCCAGGGTTGGCCACGGGCAGAGAGGAACAAGTGGAACCGACTCCAGCCCTGTCCGGGCCTCTGTCCACTCTGCTCTGGGCAGGGCGAGCCTGCCTGAGGCTCAGTTTCCCCATGGGTGGATGGACGCACAGCCGATTGCCCCAGATTCTGCCGTAGGCCATCCAAGCACGTGGAAAGGGGCCGAGAGTCGCCTTCAGCTTGGGGAGGTGGTTCCGGGAGGGGAGGCTGCTGGGGCGGTGGCCTCAGCCCGGGAGTCCCAGCGTGGAGGAGGCAGCAGGTCCCCCGGGAGGAAAAGAGGCCACAGGGATCCGCCCGCTGGTCTCCAGAGCTGGAAAGGGCGTGAGGGGACAGGTGGACATCTGGGCATGTGCTCGTGAGGGGCTAGGTGGGGGGGAGCGGGGGGAGCCACGGAGAAGGTCCTGCAGGTGGGCTGGAGTCAGCGTGGCAGGTGCCTGGCCTCCAGCTGGACAGCATGTGGCCAGGATCCCGGGAACACAGAAGCTGGACCAGGCCAGGAAAGGGAATGCAGTCCTGGGAGACTGCCTGGAGGAGGTGGCTCCACCCACTGGGGGGGGTACCTGTGCTGCTAAAGCCACCATGTTTGCGATGCTTTGTCCCACCAGCAGAGGGAGCCGCGTTTGGGCCAGGGGGGGCTGTCAGGAGCAGGGAGGGGGAAGAATTTCTGGGCAAATGTTTAGGGTCCAGGAGGCTGGAGCGATAGCACAGCGGGGAGGGCGTTTGCCTCGCACGTGGCGGACCCGGGTTCGATTCCCAGCATCCCATAGGGTCCCCCGAGCACTGCCAGGAGTAATTCCTGACTGCAGAGCCAGGAGTAACCCCTGAGCATCACTGGATGTTAAAAAGCCAAATTAATTAATTAATTAATTAATTAAATAAGTAAGTGTTTGGGGTCGAGCCCTTCCTGTCTGACCTTAGCCTAATCTGCTGGAGGATCAGAGAAGGATTAAGCTTTGGGGAGCAGACAGGGGGACCTCGGACAGGATCAGACAGGACGGGCAGAGTCCCAGGCAGAGAAGGGAGGCAGGGGAGGACAGAGTGTGGGGGGGAGCCGTGAGGCGGGCAGAGCCCCCAGGGTGGGGGGAGGCCTGCAGTGGAGCGGAGGACAAGAGCGGGTTCTTCTTCCCGCGAGACTCGGGGCCAGGGACACTCCCTGAAGGCGCAACTCGGAGCAGAGGCCGTGGCGGGGCTGGTCCCCGCCGCCCCCGCCCTGCAGCCTGGAGACCGAGACTCCCACGCGTGAGCGCAGTGCTCCAGGCCGCTGTCCCCCTCTCTACCAGGGAAGCAAGAACCACAACGCGCAAGACCTAGGGATGCGGGGCCCGAGCGCGGGAGGGCGTCTACCTTGCACGCAGCCGACCTGGGTTCGATCCCTGGCATCCCATGGGGTCCCCGGAGCACCACCCAGGAGTAATTCCCTTTTTTTTTTTTTCTTTTGGCTTTTTGGGTCACACCCGGCGGTGCTAAGGGGTTTCTCCTGGCTCTGTCCTCAGGAATTCTCCTGATACGGGGTCGGAGTGATAAGCACAGCGGGGAGGGCGTTTACCTAACCATAGCTGACCCGGGTTCGATCCCCAGCATCCCAAATGGTCCCCTGAGCACTGCCAGGAGTAATTCCTGAGAGCAGAGGGAGCAGAGGCAGGAGTAACCTCTGAGCATCGCCGGAAGTGACCCAAACAAACGAAAAAATAAATAAATAAATAAATAAATAGATAGATAAATAAATAAATAAAAATGCTCAGGAATCAAATAGTCAAAGAGCCTCACCTGGAGACTCTTTGGGAACCAGCGCCCCCTGCCGGCCGCGCCGCCGCATCGCTTTCTCCGGCCAGAGGCCCGCGCCTGCGCAGTGTGGAGGCGCTCAGGCCCGCCCCGGGGGAGGGTGTGTGTGGGGAGACTTCCTCGGGAGGCCACGCCCACTTCCTGGGAGGGCGGGTCTCGGGCTGCGCACGTGACTCGCTTCCGGCTCTTTCAAGATGGCTGCGCCCAGGGCGGCAGCGTGAACGTTGGCGGCGGTGGTGGCGGTGCCCGTCTGCGCGGGAGTCTGAGCCTGGGCACCGGCGCCATGTCGCGACTGATCGTGAAGAACCTCCCGGATGGGGTGAGCGTCGGGCCTGAGCTGGTCCGAGCGGGGGGTCGCCGAGGGGTGGCAGGGAGCAGGGAGGGACTCTGAGGGTCTTCGGTTCTCGGCTCCTCCCTCCGTCTAACGTTGGCCGCGAGGAGCGGCGAGTGCTCTGGGCCCCGCAGCCCGCCGCGCCGCGGGGAGACCCCAGTTCCCGCGCGGTGCTGCGGCATCCGCCACGCCCCCGGGCCCCCCTGTCCCGCCGCGGCTGGGTCCGACCAGCCACTTTCCCACTCACAAGATCGCAGGGGAGGCAGCGGGGGAGGAGTAAGCTGAGGCCCCCAGTTGAGTTTCCGCTCGGAACCTTGAATAAGGCGGCTGCGGGGGTTGGGGGCTCGGAGAGTTGGTAGACACTTGCTTCGCACACAGCTGGCCCGGCCTCAGTACCCGGCACCGCATGTGGACCCGTCACGCGTGATCCCTGAGCATCATAGCGGGGGGCAAGAAAACGCTGGGTAGCATAGACCTTACAGTGGACAGGGCATTTGCCTGGCCTGCGGACTACTGGCATGACCCACCCTCAGTCTCAGCTGCTGCCCGGCTCGCCCCAGAACGGAAGTCGGTGGGCCTGGGCCCCCCATTTGGGCCCCCAGGAATGGCCCTTGAGTGCAGAGCCAGGAGTGAGCCCTGCCTGCCCCGCCCACCCTCAGTCTCTGTGTTGCCGGCCCCAGCCTCTCCCTGTAGCTTATCCTATTGGCCGAAAGATCTGACTAGAGGGCTGGGCTATTGCACGGGGCTGAGATAGCACAGCGGGTAGGGCCTTTGCTTGCACGCAGCCAGCCCAGGTTCAGACCCCCGGCACCACATATGGTCCCCCCAGCCCCACCAAGAGTGATTCCTGAGTGCAGAGGCATGTGTAAGCCCTGAGCACCGCTGTGTGTGTCCCCACCCCACAAAAGAAAAGGGAGTACGAGATCCCACCATGAGACTGCGGGCCAAGCACTGTGCAAGGCGCCCTTGGGTGAAGTGTTGCCAGGCCCCCATCTCCCTGCCTTTGCCCACACACTGGACCCAGGGGCTCAGAGCATGGTCACACGTTCACAGGCACCGGGTTCTAGGACCTGGGGGCTGGGGGTCTGCGCTGTTCTGCCCACCCAGGGAGCACCCGGATGGGGCAGGCTGCACCCAGCTGACCTCTGCATAGGCACAGGCCTGTCTCAACCCTTCCTGGCAGGGGAGCCCTTCGGGTGCCTGCAGAGAGGGGAGAAGGCCGGGCCCTGCTCCCGCTGCTGGGGACAGATGCCTGGTCGTGAGGAGAAGGGGGCTGTCCCGGGAGCTCAGGAGGCGGCTGGCCTGAGGGTCCCCAGATCAGCTCAGGGGGCACCGACAGCACTGAGGGGGGCGGAGGAGCTGGCCAGGCTCGGGATTTCTGCAGTGAAGGGGGAGGCATCTGGGAACAGGGTGGGCCTCTCTGGGGAACCTCCATCCCACCCCACACACACACACACACACTCCCCGTGGTGGGAAGCGAAACCACCTTGTTGGGGCTGAGCCGAGCTCCCACCCTCAGCTCCGAGGACCCTCCCGCACCACTCGCTCCTCCCGCGGCCCCTGATAACTCCAGGCTCGGGCCATGCGCGAGGCTGCTGCGATCAGGCAGGAACCTGCCCGGAAAGCCTTTTCCTCCCGTGCAGCCGCCCTCTCTGGCTTTGTGAATTCAGTCTTGTTCGGATTCTCGGGGGACCCTGAGTGTCGTCTCCAGCGGCCACCCCCACACCGATCTCCTGAGAACAGCCCCGAGTGCGGGGGTTGGCATCTGGCTGGAACGAGGGGGGCAGGGGAGGCAGGTGAGGGTGCATGGGGCTCTTCGGCCGGGTGAGTGCGTCCGGCCAGCTGTGGCTATTTGAAGGCCCCGGCTTGGGGGGCAGAAGCCCGTCACCATGCTGGGACGCCGTGTCCCTCTTGTAGAGTCTCCTGGAAAACCCGTTTCTGGCCTTTTCCAGCTCCCCCACGCCGCCCGCATCCCCTGGCTCAGGGCCCCACCCCCTGCCCTCCCCCATCTCCTGGCTCATGGCCCTACCCCCTGCCCTCCCCCATCCCCTGGCTCATGGCCCTACCCCCTGTCCTCCCCCATCCCCTGGCTCATGGCCTCACCCCCTGCCCTCCCCCATCCCCTGGCTCATGGCCCCACCCCCTGCCCTCCCCCATCCCCTGGCTCACGGTCCCACGCCCTAACCTCCCCCAGCTCCCCGCCTTTGCCCACACTGGACCCAGGGGCTCAGGGCATGGTCACACGTTCACAGGTGCCGGGTTCTAGGACCTGGGGGCTGGGGGTCTGCGCTGTTCTGCCCACCCCGGAGCACCCCCTCCGCCCCCTTCCCTGTTCCGTTGTTCGCACCCGCAGACCCGCGTGCTGGGCTCCGCTCTCGGTCTCCGGGCGCGCCTGTGTCTGGAATCTTCTGGGTCTCCCCGTCGGGGGGTGGGGGCGGGCACCGCGGACGCCCCCAGCTCCCCTGTCCGCCCCCAGATGAAGGAGGAGCGCTTCCGGCAGCTGTTCGCCGCCTTCGGCACGCTCACCGACTGCAGCCTCAAGTTCACCAGGGACGGGAAGTTCCGCAAGTTCGGCTTCATCGGCTTCAAGTCCGAGGAGGAGGCGGCGGCGGCCCTGCGCCATTTCCACCGGACGTTCATCGGCACGGCCCGGGTCACGGTGAGTCCGGCCATGGCGCCCTGGCCCCGCGTGCCCGCCTGCAGCCCACTGGGCCGCGCCCCTACCCGGCCTCCCGCTGAGAAGCACCTGCCTCAGTGGCTCGCCCACTCGGCGGGCCAGTGCCCACTGAGCACCGCGTGCACCGCGGGGATGGAGCCAGTGGGCAGCAGACAGGCCACTCTCAGTGTCCCCAGGCCTGGGGCCAGAAGTGTCAGGGGGTAATGGGAACAGAGGAGACACCGTCTTTGGTCGGGTGCAGCCAGGAGAGCTTCCCGGAGGAGGAGGCTACACCATGTCCTTTACTTACCCTTCATGGCTCTGATAAAGCACATGTGATGCCAGTGATGAGAAGAGTGCAGGGGGCAGGTCCAGCCCGTGGCTCCCCCTAGAGTCCCTGCCCCACCTGCCTCTGGAGGGTGAGAGTCACAGCCTCCCCGAGGCCCCCCCCCCCCCACCCCTTCCCCAGCTGTCTCTGAGGGTGAGAGCTATGTGCAGCCTCTTAGCAAACCCGGTTCCCCTTCTGGGCAGCAGGAAGGGGAGGTGCTCCTTTCACAGTGCTCTCCCAGCTGTTGCCTGTGGCCGCTTGTCAGTACAGAACTGTCCCCACCCTGGGGCTCAGGGGAACTCACCAGCACCCCGAGGCGCCCCTTCCCTCTCCCCCTTCTCGGGCTGCACTTTCCCTCCCGCCCCCCGCCCTGCAGCCCCCGTGGGTGACTGAGACCCAGACTCACGGCTCCGCCCGGGGCTGGAGCCGCCCTCCCAGAGCCCCTCAGAGAAATGCAGGCCCACAGCGCAGGCCGGGCAGAAGAGAGGCCCCAGGAAGCTTCTGGAAGCCGGCGCGGGGGGTGGGGTGGGGGGTGCCAGGGTCTCGGCCCCAGCCTCGCCCTCTCGCCCGCGCAGGTGGAGCTCTGCAAGGCCTTCGGGGACCCCAGCAAGCCGCGAGCCTGGAGCAAGCACGCCCAGAAGCCCGGCCAGGCCGAGCCCCCCTCCAGAACCGAGGCCCCCGGGGCGAAGAAGGTACAGCCCCCCAGGGCAGGGCAAGGGGTGGCTGCGGGGTCCTGGAGGGGCTGTTCCCTAGGGCGCCCTGCCCCCACCCCCAGCCCCTTACCCGCCGCGCCCGTCTTTCCCTTTCAGGGTGACAGGAAGAAGAAGGTGGTGGGGGAGCTGGAGCAGGTGAGGGGGGACAGCCTGGGGGGCTCTGGGGGCGGGGCTAAGGCTGGGGCGGGGCTCAGGCTCTGGGGGTGGGGCCAGGCTCAGGCTCTGGGCTTGGCCCCCTTCTGGCCCCCCGCTGGCCCCCCTGACCCCGACGCCCCCTTACCGGCCACAGCTCCGGGGTGACAGCGAGTTCCAGGAGTTCGTGTCGGCCCACCAGAAGCGGGCGCAGGTGGCCACGTGGGCCAACGACGCCCCGGACGCGGACGCGGGGCCCCCGAAGGGCCGGGGCCGGCCGGCCAATGACTACCTCAACTTCGACTCGGACTCGGGGCAGGAGAGCGAGGAGGAGGAGGAGGAGGAGGCGGTGGCCGGGGCGTCCTCGGGAGGTGCGGGGCGCGGGCAGGCCTGGCCCCCTGGGCAGGGGTGCCCAGAAGAGTCCACTCTGGATTGTGCTCCGTTTCCCGTGTTTCAGGGGGCCGCGGCTGGGGGCTTCTGTTTGCTTCCCCGCCCACGGCGGGGCCTCCCTCTGAGGGCGGGAGGAATCAGGGAAGGCCTCTCTGAGGAGGCGCCCGGCCTCCCTGGCTGGACAGGGCATCACAGCTCCTGTGGCCCGGGCTCGGCTGGGGTCGGGGCTGGGCCTGGAGGGAAGAGGCGAGGGGGTGCCTGCAGCAGGGCGGGCGGAGCCGGGCTGGGAGACGCCCCCAGGCCTCCATCAAGGGTTGGGGGGCAGCTGGTGTCAGCACCCCACCCGCCTCAGCCCTCTGGCCCCTCCCTGAGTGTCACCGGGACCCTGCTGGGCTCACCCCCTGCCCCCGGCCCCCTTTCTGCAGACGAGGCCGGCCCCCAGCGGGAGGTGAAGGCGGCCACACAGAAGGAGCTGTCAGACATGGAGTACCTGAGGGCCAAGGCCGTGCGTGCCCCGTCCCCCTCCTCCTCCTCCTCGGGAGACGAGAGCGAAGATGAGGCGGTGCACTCCGGCAGCTCGGGCGCAGGGAGCCCCGACGAGGAGGAGGAGGAGGAAGAGGGGGAGGGCACCTGCCCGACCCCCGCCCAGCAGGTCCCCGGGAACACAGGGGCCCCGCCCGGAAGTCGGAAGGCCCAGGAGGCCCGTGCCCAGGTGCGTGGGGATCGGGGGTGACAGAGCTTGGGGTGGGGGGGGCCCTGCCAGCCCCTTCCTGCAGGGGAGTTGACAGTGGGAGGGCCGGGAACCTGAGCCCCCCGTCCCCGCTCCCTGACCCTCCCATCCCCGCCCCCCGACCCTCCCATCCCCGCCCCCCGACCCTCCCATCCCCGCCCCCCGACCCTCCCATCCCCGCCCCCCGACCCTCCCCGGGGCCCCACCTGGTCACCCCTGCCCTCCGTGCTGCCTCTCCCCCCAGGCCGAGCCGCCGGCGTCCCCCAGGGAGTCCAGCACCCCGCACACGGTGAAGCTGCGAGGAGCCCCCTTCAACGTCACAGAGGTGGGCGCTCCTGGGCCTTGGCCCTCGCCCCAAGGACGGCCGAGTGGGTCCCGTTACAGCCGGGGGGGGGGGGGGGGGGCGTCTGTGTGGGCTGCGGTCAGGGCGTTCCTGTGCCCGTCAGCAAGGCCTGTCAGTGTGTGACTTTCTGGCAGCGCTCAGGGTCCCCCCTGGGGGGCTGGGGGGCAGCCAGCCCCTCTCTGCCCGGCGCTCGCTGTCTCCCAGGCTCACGAGCCTGCCCTGGGTCCGAGAGGCCCTTCAGGGCGGGGCCTCCGGACATCTGGGCTGAGCATCACTGAGCGCCCCCCCACACACACACGCCCCTGCATGGCCCCCGGAAAACAGCAGGGAGGGCACTGGTGTTTGCGTGGGGGGCTGGGGAGGGACGAGCATCGGGGGCCTGGGGGTGCAGCCCCAGCCCCTGTCTGTCCACCTGACCCTGGGGCCGGGCACACTTCTCCTGGGCAGAAAAACGTGATGGAGTTCCTGGCCCCGCTGAAGCCCGCGGCCATCCGCATCGTGAGGAACGCACACGGGAACAAGACGGGTGAGGGGGAGCACGGGGAGCGGGGGAGGGAGCACAGGGAGCCTGGGCTCAGGGAGGAGGACAGTCAGGGGAGGGAGGACGGAGAGTCGGGTGAGTCCAGGGGGTATTTTCTAGCCGGGGCTGGAGTTCCCGGGTCCCGCCTTTGCTCGCGTCCCCGTCCTCGCCGTCCTCCCCGTCCCCCCTCCTATCCTCCCCAGGGCCGCTGTGCTCACGCCCCGTCCCCTCAGGGTACGTCTTCGTGGACCTGCACAGCGAGGACGATGTGAGGAAGGCGCTGAAGTGCCACCGGGAGTACATGGGTAGGGGGAGCGGCCCCTCTCCAGGCCCGTTGCGGGGGGCGGGGCACAGGGGCCCTCCAGGATGGCCGGCCGGGGGGTAGTTTCGGGACAGATCCACGGGGGCTGTCTTGGCCCAGCTAGTCGCCTGGTGCTTGCGGGGGCCCCAGGTGCAGGTGGGCCACGCCTCCACCTCCCCGGGCAGGGCCCGGAATTCTCCAGAACCCCGAGGACGCCTGAGCCGGGGCGATGGCCTGCACATGGCCGGCCTGTGTGATCCCGGCACCCCGTGTGGCCCCCCCACCCCGCCCCCCGGGATTGATCCCTGAGCACCTCCGGATGTGGCCCCAAGCCGGGAGGTGGCCGCTGGGCGGGCTGTCCCTGGACAGGCTCCGCCCCCACGGCCACCTCTCCCGCAGGCGGGCGCTACATCGAGGTGTTCCGGGAGCAGAGCGCACCTGCCCCCAAGGGACCCCCGCGCAGTGGCACCAAGGCCTGGGCCGGCCGGACGCTGGGGGAGCACGAGGAGGAGGAGGACCTGGCCGACTCGGGCCGGCTCTTCGTGCGCAACCTGCCCTACACCAGCTCCGAGGAGGACCTGCAGGGCCTCTTCTCCGCCTACGGTGCGCCCGCCCCACACCCGCACCCCTGCGCCCTCCCTCCCCCCACCCGCACCCCTGCGCCCTCCCTCCCCCCACCCGCACCCCTGCACCCTCCCTTCCCGCACCAGCACCCCTGCGCCCTCCCCGCCCTCCCCGTGCCAGGCTTTCCCTTGCCCAGTGGAGCTTCCTTCCGCTCTGGGCCAGACCCCGGGGTCCGGCTCGGCTGCCCCCTCTCAGCTCTGTGTCCTGGGGTGGGGCCCGGGGACCCCGCAGGGTGGGGAGGGTGAGCAGGAGCCTGAGGACGCCCCACATCTGGGCTCATCTCCCGGCCCAGGCCTGGGTGGGTGGCGGGGCCCTTTGCTGTGTCCCTGCGGCTCAGGGCCCCCCTACACCTGCCCCCCCACCCAGGGCCCCTGTCCGAGCTCCACTACCCCATCGACAGCCTGACCAAGAAGCCCAAGGGCTTCGCCTTCGTCACCTTCATGTTCCCCGAGCACGCGGTGAAGGCCTACGCCGAGGTGGACGGACGCGTGTTCCAGGTGCCGGGGGGCCGGGGCCAGTGCGTCGGGGTGTGCACACATGCTTCCTACACATACACACTACACGTGCTTTACACACAACACACATGTTCATACACAGCTACACATGCTTTACATACAGTGCACACGTACACGCACACTTCATACACATACACGCTACACGTGCTTTACACACAACACACATACTCATATACACATGTTCATACAGCTATACATGCTTTACACAGTGCACACATACGTGCATGCTTCATACACATACACACTACACATGCTTTACACACACTACACATGCTTTATACACATACGCTACACATGCCTTACAGACAAGGCACATACATGCTACATATGCTTTACACACTACACACACACCTGCTTTACACAGACACACACGTTCACGCTTTACTCACACACAGACACACACATTCACGCTTTACTACTCAAGCTTCACACCCTGCGGTCCTGTGGGGGGCGCCCTGGGCCTCGGGTGCGGGCAGGAGGGGGGCTTCCTTGCAGTGTTGGTCCGGGGTCCCGGCCCCCACCCCCCTCCCCCGTCCATCCCTCCTGGTGCCCCTGGTTGGGGGCTGGCAGGACCCAGCCTGGGAGGCGGAGAGTGCCAGGAGGGCGCCCAGGGTCCCCCAGGCCCCCTCCCCGCCCCAGCGGCCCCAGTGCCCGCGGGCCTGACCCCGCCCCCGCCCCAGGGCAGGATGCTGCACGTGCTGCCGGCCACCATCAAGAAGGAGCCGGGCGAGGAGGCCGGCGCGGGCACGTCCTCGTACAAGAAGCAGAAGGAGCAGAAGGAGAAGGCGGCCAGCTCCAGGTCTGCCCGGCCCGCGACCCCCGACCCCGACCCTGACCCTGACCGGGGGGGGGGGGGGGGGGCGGAGGGAGCCAGCGGGCGGCCACCACGGGCCCGGCCGTGCCGCGTCACGCCCTGGCTGTCGGGCCGGCGGGGGAGGTGGCGGCCGTGCCTGACGCCCGTGGCCTCCGCCCCCAGCTCCCACAACTGGAACACGCTGTTCATGGGCCCCAACGCCGTGGCCGACGCCATCGCGCAGAAGTACAGCGCCACCAAGAGCCAAGTGTTCGACCACGTGAGTGCCGGGCACCCCCCGGCCCTGCCCTGCGCTGCCGGCCCTGGCCGTGCTCAGCGCCGACCCCTCCCGCCCGCCCGCCAGCCCCGTGCTCAGCCACAGTGCTCACTGCCAGCCGGCCCCTGTTATGCCCACGGCGTCTGGCCTGTCCCGGGGAGACATGCGTGGGCGTGGGCGTGGGCAGGGGGTCAGGGGTCAGGCGCTTCTGCAGGACAAGGTCCACCAGGGCCGAGGATGCAGAGTTGGGAGGAGTTGGGGGGGCCTGAACCCCAAATCTCACGGGCCGAAGCCCAGCGGGCAGGTGTGGGTGTGGCCGCGAGGGTCTGCCGTGCTCAGGGCCCCCGTCCCCCCCCCCGCAGGAGGGCAAGGGCAGCGTGGCCGTCCGCGTGGCCCTGGGCGAGACCCAGCTGGTGCAGGAGGTGCGCCGCTTCCTGCTGGACCACGGCGTCTGCCTGGACGCCTTCAGCCAGGTGAGTGTCCCGGGGGCCGGGCGGCTGGGGCCACGGGCGGGGACACCCCCCCACCCGTGCCCTCGCCCCCCCAGGCCGCAGCCGAGCGCAGCCGGACGGTGATCCTGGCCAAGAACCTGCCGGCCGGCACGCTGCCCGCGGAGCTGCGCGACACCTTCGGGCGCTTCGGCAGCCTGGGCCGGGTGCTGCTGCCCGAGGGCGGCGTCACGGCCATCGTGGAGTTCCTGGAGCCGCTGGAGGCCCGCAAGGCCTTCCGGCAGCTGGCCTACGCCAAGGTAGGCTGGGCCTGCGCCCTGCACCCCCGCCCTGCCCTGCCCCCAGCCCCGATCGGCCCGGCCCACACCCAGCGCCCCCACCTCTTCCTGCTTCCTCCAGCCCCCCCCCCCCATCTAAGGCACCCCCGGACCTCATCCCAGCACGGCCCCGCCCCCGCCCGCCCCTCCAAGGCCTGGCCGGCCCTCTCAGCACCCCCCTGTTCCCCCCCACTCTCTCCCAGTTCCACCACGTGCCCCTGTACCTGGAGTGGGCCCCCATGGGCGTCTTCTCCGGCGCGGCCCCTCCGAAGAAGGAGCCCCGAGACCCAGCGGCGGAGCCTGCGGGGAAGGACGGGGCTCGGCCAGACACAGGTCGGTGCCCCCCCCCACACCCCGGGCGCGGGCGGGGGGCTGCGCGGGCCAGAAAGGCCCCTTCCTCCTGGACGCAGGCTGCTGTCAGGGCCGGGGAAAGAGGCTGGCGGCGAGGCTGGCTGGCAGCGTTTGCTGAGGCGGGGAGCACGGGGACCCCCTGAAGACCCCGCCCCCATCAAGGGCCCCTCCCCAGGCGGCCGTGTGGGCCTGAGTAAGGGTGACTGCGTTTCCCTCCCGTCTCCACCGGCCTGGAGCCTTTCTCTGCCCGGAAGTACGCCCCTCGGTCTCTGTTCTGGAAGCTTCCCACTGGGTGCCTGGTCTAGACCCGTGTAGCCTGAAGTGTGATTTCAGTTGTGGCTTCAGCCAAGACCCGGCCCCCGGCCCCCCCACTCACCCCCCCCCCGCGATCCCACAGTGCAGGGCTGCGGCTCTCAGCGGCGCGTGTCCAGGTGCTTGGCTGGAGGGCGTGGCCCGGCACGCCCCCTTCTCTGTGCGACAGGCCGGACAGGACAGGGTGTCCCAGCGCCCGTGCAGTGTCCATTGTTCTCCGGAGGGGGCGCCCCCTGGAGAGCTCTTGCTGCTTGCTGGCCCGGGGTGGGGACATTTTGCGCCTCATTTCATGGATTTGTTCTTCTGGGGGAAGCAGCACAAGCCCGTGAGACCCCAGAAAGTGAGACCCCAGCGTCGGGAGGAGCAGATGACGTGGCCGCCAAGACGGGGGCGCAGGAGGAGGAGGGGGAGGAGGAGGAAGAGGAGGAGGAGGAGGAGGAGAGCCAGCCCGGCTGCACCCTCTTCATTAAGAACCTCAACTTCGACACCACGGAGGAGACGCTGAAGATGGTGCGTGGGGTCCCTGGGGAGTGACCCTCCCCTGAGCTCCCCCGAGGCACCCCCAGAGCCGGGGCGGGGGGCCTGGTTGGGGGGGGCCTGGGTCCCTGAGCCGGGTGGAGGTGGACGGTCCTTTCAGAGCAGAGTGGGCAGAGAAGGGCCCCGGTGGCCAGAATCAGGGTCTGCACAGAGGAGTGGGTTTGGGGGAGCTCTGTGGGGGGTCAGTGGGTCAGCCCTGGGGGACGGGGTGGGGGACGAGGCGGCACTGTCTGAGGTGCTGGGCACGCTGGTCCCTGTGCTTGGTGGCCGCTGCCTGCCTGCCTGCCCGGCGTTTCCTATTCGTTGGTTTGGTTTTGGGTCACACCCGGTGATGCACAGGGGTCACTCCTGGCTCTGTACTCAGGAGTCACTCCTGGCGGTGCTCAGAGGACACTATGGGATGCCAGGGATCGAACCCAGGTCAGCTGTGTGCAAGGCAAATGCCCTCCCCACTAGACTATTGCTCCAGTGGTTTGAGCCCGGCCAGCTTGGCCTGGCGGCCCTGGAGAGGGGCCGAGAGGGTCTCTCCCTCCCGGGCGCACAGGCACCGGCGGAGCAGACACAGGCCTAGGGCTCGGGGCAGGAGCCCGTTTCCTCCAGCCCATCCCCTCGACCCCTGCCCCTGGGACCCCGACCCGCGGCTCATGCCTGACCTTTGCAGGTGTTCTCCAAAGTGGGGGCTGTGAAGAGCTGCTCCGTGTCCAGGAAGAAGAACAAAGCAGGTAGCCCTGACCCCACTGTCTGGGGGGCCTTCAGGATGGGAACAGGGCTCAGAGGGCTGCTGGCCGAGCGTGGTTCTGGAAGCTTCCGGCCCAAAACCGGGGTGTGTTAGGTTGGGATGGTTCCTTTTTTTTTTTGGGCTTTTTGGGTCACACCCGGCGATGCACAGGGGTCACTCCTGGCTCTGCACTCAGGAATTACTACTCCTGGCAGTGCTCGGGGGACCATATGGGATGCTGGGAATTGAACCCAGGTCGGCCACGTGCAAGGCAAACGCCCTCCCTGCTGTGCTGTCGCTCCAGCCCCGGATGGTTCCTTCTGAGGCCGGGAAGCTCGTGGACTGGTGCCAGAGCTGAGAATTTCCCCGAAAGGACGGGGGAGGGGAGAAGAGTGAGTGTTTGCGGGGGGCTCTGTCCCCCACTGCCTCTGCAGCCCCCGCACACACTCTTCCAGGGGCGCTGCTGTCCATGGGGTTCGGATTCGTGGAGTACAAGAAGCCTGAGCAGGCCCAGAAGGCGCTCAAGCAGCTGCAGGTAACGGGGGTCTGGGCGCCCCCCAGGGACACTTGGCAAGCGAGGGGCCGGGGGCCCTTCCCCGGAACCAGACAGAAGCACAGGCCGGTCCCCAGCAGGGGGCAGCCTCCGGGGCACGTGCCAGTGGCTGGCACAGATGCCCTCGGCGGGCAGAGGGGGCCGCTGCCCCCACCAGCGTGGCACTGCCCATGGCGGGACTGTTCCATGGGGGGCTTCAGGGACCACCCGGAGTGATTCTGCTGGTGCCCGGGTCCGCCCTGAGGGGCTGGCTGGCACCCCAGCCCACGTGGGTGGCAGGGCCACTGCCACTCGGGTGCTCCTAGGCCCCACGGAGGACCTTGAGCCTCCCCCCACCCCATCCACTGCCCACCCTTCCCCCGCCCACCTGTCCCCGCCCCCCGCCTGGGAACCGCACAGCCCCCCCCTACCCCTGCACGCAGCCAAGGTTGGCCCCGGCCCCGGCAGGCACCAGAGGCCAGGCCCACCTTCCGCCGCCAGGAAAAGCCACCCCCGGGGTCGGTTTCTGCGGGGACTGACGGAGGGTGGCCTGTCTGTCCCCCAGGGCCACGTCGTGGACGGGCACCAGCTGGAAGTGAGGATCTCGGAGCGCGCCACTAAGTAAGTGACCCCCCCGCCCCGGGCGTCCTGGGTGCCACCTGACAAGGGGGTGGGGCGTGTCCCCCTCTGACGGGCAGGTGCAGGCCCCAGGCCCCGAGGGGGTGGCCTAAGCCCCGAGGCTAGACGGGGACACGGGGAAGGTCAGGCAGCGTGAGGGGCCCCCGGGCTCCCAGGCAGGAGGTCCTGGGCCTCCTCTATGATGAGGGGGCTGGGGGCAGGTGCCCGTAGTCGGGGGACGCTCTGAGCCCGGGACCCTGAGCCTGTGCCCCCCCGCCCAGGCCAGCCCCGACGGCCGCGCGGAAGAAGCAGGCGTCCCGGAAGCAGACGGGCTCCAAGATCCTGGTGCGGAACATCCCCTTCCAGGCCGACCGCCGGGAGCTCCGAGAGCTCTTCAGGTGGGCGTCTGCGCCGGGGCGCACGTGTATGTGTTGTGTGTGTGTGTGTGTGTGTGTGTGTGTGTGTCTGCACGCACGTGCATGTGTGTGCATGTGTTTTTGCACGTGTGCATGTGCGTGTGTGTGTGTGTGTGCGCGCGCGACAGCCAGAAGACCCGCACACTGTTCAGGTCCCGTCCGCTCAGAGCCTGCGTGTGCGGGGGTGCGAGGCAGTGGCCACAGGGCCTTGGGTGCTGTCCTGCTTCGCCCCCATGTGCGGAGAGAAGCCCCTGCAGCCATCCTGCCCGGGACCCCCCGGCCCTTCACCACTGCTGCCTGCGGGGCTGGAACAGAGGGTGGGGCCCCACCCTGGAGCCTCAGTTCGGGCCCCAGCTACCGCCCAGGCCTACACGCTCAGGCCAAGGAGCAGGCTGCAGGCTGGAGGCCGGGAGGCCGGAATGATCTCTCTGGGGCTGGGGCTCTGGCCCGAAGGGCCCCGCCCATACTTGGCCTGCGGGAGGCCTGGGTTCAGTCCCCAGCACTGAGCACTGTTTCAGGCATAGCTCAGAGCACTGGGCCTGGAGCAACCCCGAGCCCTGAGTCAGGAATAGCTGTGTCCTTTGCTTCCCGGAGCGGGGCCAGACGCCATCCCTGCTGATGCCCTCGGAGAGTCTGAGCCCCTGGGCGGCGTCTTCGCAGGGGGAGGGGCAGTGGCTGGGGGCTTGGGGAGGGCGCGTGCCCCCGCTGGAACGCGCTGACGAGTCTCTAAAATATGACTAAGAACGGCCATGTCAGGAGGGGGGGTGCGCCGAGGGGACAGTGCCCGGGGCGGGGGGGCGGGGGAGTGCCTGTGCCCTGGGCAGGGGGGAGGGAGGGAGGGAGGGAGGGAGGGAGCCCCGCACCCGCTGAGAGCTGCCCCTGGTCTTCCTCTCCCACCGTTGTTCCTGCACGTTCTCATCCGCCCTGGAAACGGGGTGGGGGTTGCAGGGAGGACGGGGGTGAGGGAGGCCCCATGGAGGAGGGAGGCGTCCCCCCCCCATTGGACTGGGCAGTGGGTTTGGAGGGGGGCTGCGGGCCTTCCCCGTGGCGGACAGCAGGGGGCGCTGCGGGCCTTCTCAGGAGCCGACTCCGGGCGGGAGGGAACCGAGTTTCAGACAAAGCCCGTGGCTGGCAGAGGTCAGCCAGGGCCCTGGCCGGCGGCACAGTGCGGGGTGGGGTGGGGGGGCACCTGTGGGCTTGTCCCCCTGCACGTGTCTGGGACCACACACGCCCAGGCTCCCGGCCGTGTCTGTGTGGGGGGGGGCTGCACCCGTGTCTGGGCACCGTGTCCCCTCCCTTGCCGCCCTCCTCAGGGGCTGCTCCTGGTGTGCACCCCCGTCCCTCTCTCCTTTCTGGGCCTTAGGCCACACCCAGCGGTGCTCAGGGGTCACTCCTGGTAGGGCCCAGGGTGGGGCCCTGGTCAGCCCCAGGGCAGAGGGCCTGCGTGTCCTGGGGACGGGCACTGGGTGCCCTGTCCACCCCCAGGCGGCTTGCCTGACCGGCAGGGGGCCGTGTGCCTCCGTGCCTCCCGCCCCGAGTCCCTGCAGCGTCTCTCTGCACCCCTGCCCCCCGCCCGGACAGCCGCTCCCGACTCCTCCCTGCAGCAGGAAAAGCCCACGTGGGTTCCCCAGTCACTTGCTGGGCCGGGTGACAGGCGGGCGAGACGGGCACGAGGGGGGCACCGGGCCTCCTGAGCCCGTGACGGGCCAGAGGTGGGTCCACTCTGGCACCGGCTCCCCAGTCAGTGCTCAGCCTCCCCCACCCCACCTCAAGGGGACCGGGCTTGGGTCCCCCGGGCAGTGACACCACACAGTCTCGCTGTCACCGGGGCACAGGAAGCGCCTGGCGCTGGCCCCAGAGGCCTCATGGCTGCGGCCCGCTGGCGAGGTTTCCCCCAGAGACGCCTCCCTCCCCCTCTGCAGGGGCGGAAACTTCCTTCTTTATTTTTGGGGTTTGGTGCCACCCCCAGCTGTGCCCAGGGCTTCCCCCTGGCTGTCCCGACCCCTCTGGGCTGTCCTTGACCCCCCCCCCACCAGCCCTGGCCTGGCCCCCGCCACAGCCCTCACCTCCCCCTGCAGGGCACCACTGAGGAGTGGGCCCCCCTCCCCCTCCCCTCCCCCTCCCCCTCTCCCTCCCCTTCCCCCTCCCCCTCTCCCTCCCCTTCCCCCTCCCCCTCCGTGTGTAAAGGAGCAGCTCGATGAGGGGTGGGAGAAGGCCCCGCCCAGGCCCTGTGTCCCCCGCAGGCTGCTGGACAGCGACTGCCCCCCACCCAGCCCCGAGGTCACCTGCGGGCCCCGTCAGCGCGGCCGCCGCGTCCTGCGTCCGTGCGGGCAGCGCTCAGCCCTGTTCTGGGAGGGAAGAGGAGGCCCCTTCCCTTTGGAGCTGGGGTGCGGCAGGTGAAGCCCTGCTTCCGGGGTGACCAGAGCGTCTCCCCAGCCCCCACCACCCGCCCCCCCAGGAGCCGGGGGTGGGGGGCGGCCGCGCGCCCGGCTCACGACGAGTCACTCATTTGTGTCTCATTTTCAGTTATTATCGAGCCGCCGGGCGTGAGAGTATTTTGACAGCAGCTGTCAGCGAGGTGCAAGCGGCTGTCAGCACCTGCGATTGGCTGCAGGCGCCAGGGCAGCGCAGCGGGCCGAGCCCGCCCCCCGCCCCCCCTGCACCTCCCAGAATGCCGGGCAGCCACCTGCCTGTGGGGGGGACTCAGCCTGCCTGCACCCCAGCCCCTAGACCCCAGCCTGCACCGTCTGCCCCCTGCCTACACCCCTGCCTGCCCCCTGCCTGCCCCTGCCTGCCCGGCACAGCGCCGCCCCTACCTCACCGGCGTGTGAGCTAGATCTTTCTACCTCACCTGGCGTCCTCCACACCTGCTGGCCCTCCCGCTGACCCCGTCCCCTGCCCAAGAGGGCCACGCCCCTGTGGTACCGCCCCTCCATTGGCCCCGCCCCTGCCGCTGGCCACGCCCCCTCCAGCCCCAGGCCTAGGTCTGTCCCCGAGCCCCTGGAGACCCTCGCACCTGTGCTCCTCCCTCCCTTCCCGCGACAGATGGCGGGATCAGTCCACGGGAGCTCGCTGGCCCCAGTTCCCTAACTTCCTGGGGGAAAGTCAGCATGGGGGCGGGTGGGGAATCCGAGACCACCTCTGTCGCAGGCCTCCCTCCCCTCCTCCTCACCCCCTCCTCCCGAGGCCGTCTCCGCGGGCCCATTGGAGCCGCTGCCCAGCGGTGCCCAAGCGGGGTAGGGGAGCCCCGAGAGTCTGGCCTGGGGGGATTCCTACCCACAGCCCCGCGCTCAGGGGCACGGAGAGGAAATGAGGTCTGAGGGTCATGGGGTGCAGGGGAGAGAGCCTCCTGCCCTGGGTGCCCCCTCCTTGGCACTTGAGGGGACAGTGGGCTCCCAATGAGGTTGGGGGACCCTCATCGTCAATGCCGAGATGATACCACGCCTGGCAGAGCTGGCGTGCAGGTACGGGGGTGGCCTGGTCACTCGGGGGTGGGGCCGAGGGCTGCACCCTGACAGTTGGCAGAGCGCCCACCCGAGCCCAGGCAGCGGGAGAGGGGCATGGGGTCTGGCAGCAGAAAGGTGGGGCGCCCCAGTTGGGACTGACGCCCCTTTCTGGGGTCGCTGTTTGGTCTGTTGCCCAGTGCGGGTCCGGGGAGGGTCCCATGGGGGGCAGCTGTCGTCTGTTCTCCTGGGCGAGCACTGGGCATGGCTGGCCCGGTGCCGGGGCGCCCCGTCTCGGGCAGGCTGGTCAGCAGACACAGTAAGGGGGGCCCCGACCCCAGCGGGCCGGGCAGTGCGGCTCCCAAAGAAACAGTTACTTCCTGTTGTTGCTTTGGGGGGTGTTGGGGGCCTTGGGGTGGACCCTTCGCTGTTTCGGGCGACTCCTGGCTCTGTGCTCAGGGGCCCACGCAGTGGCGGCGACTGTTTCCTGCGTCTTGGGTCTCTCGGCGTGAGTTCTTGAGGAAGAGGAGGGAGTAAACACGCAGTCGGCCAGCCGCGGGCCAGTGCTTGAAGTGTCTGGGCCGGGGGCTGGGTCCCACGGACCCACATTGTTTTTTTTTTTCTCTTCTTCCTAAAACACAAATGTGACTAACGTGGTCACACGCGTGTACCTTCCAGATGTATGATTGGGGGTGCCCCTCCGGAGACCCCAGCCGTCCCCAGTTGGGGTCAGCGCGCGGTGCCAGGAACCCCAGTGGTGGTCAGGGGTCTCTGTCCCCACCTGTTGATGCAGCTGCCAGGGCGTGTCCAGGGCCTCCTTGCCCAGACCCTGAGCCCAGACTCGGACTGTTTCTGGCCGGTCCCCTTCCTCCCTGCGGGTGCTGTGGTGCCCCTCCCGGCAGTGACTCCCCCGCCCCTCCCCTCCCCTCCCCTCCCCAGCATTACCAGCTGAGTCTGGAGCCAGAGGCGGCCGCAGGGCTGCGGTGGGCGCTGTCTGCTGGGCTGGCCCTGGGCGGTGCCGGCTCCAAACCCCGCATTTCCCGGAGCCGCGGGCGCGTGGGCCACTGGCGGGCGTGACTCAAGACACCGGCGGGCATGACGGGTATGACGGGCGAGAGGAGGCGGAGCAGGCCGTGGGCTCGGGGACTGCCGGGCCGGTTCCGGCCAGCGCTCGAGGAGGACGCCAGGTTCCTTCTTCCCTTTTTCCCTTTTTCCTCCGTTTCCTGCGCTGAGGGCCGGACACTGGAGGGTGTTAAATTGGACCTGAATGTCCACCTCTGGCTGACCACATTCTTGTAACGATTTCATTAGCCTGAATTATCCACTTTATTTTCCTGTAATGGGATTAGCTGTACTTGAGGCGCCCGCAGGCCGGCGGGGCGGGCGTCTGCCCTGTGTGTCTCTCTCTACCTCGCTCGGGGCCGGAGGTGAGACACCCACGCCCGCCCGCCATGGGGGAGAAGGGGCAGGGGGTGTCCCGGGGCGGCACCCAGGGCGCCTCTCGCTCTGGGCCCCGGCACCGCGCGGGCATTGGGCATCGGACACACCTGGCCCGTCGTTGGCGGGTCCCAGCTGCACCTGTCAGCTGGCGCTCTCTTGAGGGCACGCGGGCGGCTGACCCCACAGACCCCTGCTGCCGCTCTCGGGCCCAGAGGCCTCAGGAGAGGGGCCTGTGGCTGGGAAGGGCGCGAGTTCCCCCGGCCTCCTGCGCCTCAGTTTCTCCGCGGGTGACGGGTGACGTGGGAGGGTGGGGATGTGCTCCCCCGGGGCCTGCTGTCAGCCAGGCCCTGAACCTACCAAATCTCTCTCTTTCCTAAGGATTTCAGGGCCCCCCTGTCCGGGGAAGCTGCTGGTTCTTTATCAACTGGGGGTGGGGGTGGGGGCGGATCAGAATAACCTGCAGAGGGGGGGGGGGGCCTGCAAAGCCCCTGCTTCTAATTAGCGGGAGGCCACGCCCCTTCCGGCCGAGCTCGGGCTCACCCAGGCCCACTCCCTGGACCTCCTGACCGCCAGGGCAGTGGCAGGGGTCGCGCAGTGCAGCCGCCCCGTATGATCACAGACCACGTGTGTGGGGGGGGCAGGGGTAGTGGGGGTCGTAAGCTGCCGGCTGGGTGGCATCACCCGTGTCTTCGGGACTTTGGGGCTTTGGGCCAGCAGGAGTCCGGGTGTCCTCTCCTGGGGGTTCTTGATGGAGATTGAGGCCCCAGGGGGTGTCCGGAGACCGCCCTGCGGAATGGACCCACCCCCTGCGCCCAGCTCCAGGGCCCCACCCCGGCGCCCCTAAGGGGCCCGCACTCCCCGCCCTCCTCAGCTGGAAAGAACCGATCCGGGGCCTGGAGGGACACAGACCCCAGGAGGGGCTCCGGGCGCAGCCACGCGCAGGCCCAGCCTCGTGCGGGCCCCGGGGGCACAGTGCCAGGGGTCCCCAGGCTCTCCCGACGAAAGGAGGGGGGATCCTTATGCAGGAGGCCCGGGGAAGGCCTCTCCGAGTGGGGTCCTGGGGTGCGCGCATGCTCCCGGCAGACCCTGCAGGTCCTGCGGCGCCCAGGAAGAGGATAGGAGGGGACCCGTCTTTTGGATGGGGGTACAGAAGGGGGCAGCCCCCATCAGCCAAGGTTGGGGTCCCGGGGTCCTGCCGAAGGAAAGGAAGCCCATATTCGGGCCAGGCCAGCTGTACAGAGCCCGGGGTGGCGTCTAGGCGAAGCGCGCGCGCGCTTCGTCCAGCCACTCTTCCTGCCCGGCTCCCCTGGGTGCCCGCCGGCTGGCTGTGCCCCAGCAGGGGACGCAGGTGGAGACACTGGCACGTGGGTGCACGGGACGCAGCACCTCCAGACCCGCGGGGCCGGCAGCGGGCGGGTCTGGGCCGTGCCCACCCTCCAGCTGGTGCCAGCGCTCAGGGGAGGGGGGTCCCCGCCACCTCCCCCCCGCATTTCCCTCCAGGCGCGCCCCTTTCCGGAAGCAGCGCGCACACCCTGCACTGGCCCTCAGGAAGCGGTGGGTCTGGTCTGGGCGCACGTTTAGGGGGGTGTCAGCATTTAGGGGGGATGCATGCGTGCGTGCCTCTGTGCCCGCGCGCGCGCGCGCCGTGCGCCCCCGCCCCCCGCCCCCGCCCCCCCCCCACCCCCACCCCCACCCCCACCCCCACCCCCACCGCGGGCCTGCGCGCAGACGCGGTTTGCATGCGGGGGCTTGTTGATGAGGCCCGGGTGGTAATTGGCTTGCCTGGCGCTACACCTGGGTGCCCCCCACCCCGGCCCCCCTCCCCCCGCCGCACCTCGCAAGAAATTAGAAATGTGACAACAAACTCTAGCCCCCCTCCCCCGTGTGCCACCCCCTCCCTCCCCCCCAGCCACGTCCCAGTCCCGGGCTGGGGGTGGTCTGCGGCGGTGCGTGGGAGGGATCGGCGAACCCGGGGTGAATGGAATAATTGGAAAAGTGAGGTGTGAGTTGGTTACTGACGGGCGAGGGGGGGCGGCTGCTTAAAAGCCGCGCGTGCCCTCCCTCTTCGCGGCTTCGGATACAGTAATTGCTATTTTGTGGTTCCTATTATCTGCACGGTGGGGGGCGGCCGCAGCGCCTTCCCCCGCGGGCCGCCCAGCCGGGGGCCCGGCCAGTTCCTGGGTGCCTTCCCCTCGGGCACTCCCCCAGGGGACCCTGCTCCGCACAGCCGCCCCTAGGAGCCCCGGCGCTTGGCAGTCAGATAAGAGCCTTAATAACGGCCGGTGTTTATCCGTCGCTTATCTCCAAGGAGCTAAAGGTACTTCATCGATTCCCTCCCTCCCCAGCCTATTTTCCTCCTCTCCGTTTTAATTTTCCAATATCTACCCAGATCATTAGCCTCGGCCTCCAGTTACCCACCGGGCCCCACTCCTCGGGTCCAGGCCCAAGGCACCGCCTCCGCCAGGGGGCCGAGCTGACCCGGCCTTGGGGTCCCCGCCCGTGGGGGCCGTGGGAGGGACCACTTGGCCGGTGGCCTCTCTGGCCCTCAGCTACCATTGAGTTGTTGACCTTGTGAGATCCAGGACCCCCACACACACACAGCCCCCTCGGGTACTTGCCACTCCCTTGGCTGGCTGCACCCCTGCAAACTGGTCAGGGTTAGATAGAAGCTTCTGGTCTCCCTGTCTGGAGCCCCCAGCTGCCCGGGACAGGATCCCCAGACCCCCGATGCCGCACATGGCCCCCTGCAGAGCTCCCCCACCCAGTGCCGTCCTCCCCCCGAGAGTCCTCCCTGCTGCTCCCAGAGAGGGCGGGCCTTGGCTGCCCGGGGCCCAGGCAACTCCGCCCCGGAATTTAGGGGCCATGGAGGGTGGGGGGCAGAGCCGGGACCTGCTGCCCTCCACAACCCGTCGGGGGCCATGGGTCAATCACAGCCCCGCTCAGTCCTGGTGGCTGTCCCCCTGTCACCCGCCCCTGGCTGCCCCACCTCGCGTCTGCAGGGGCCGTTGTTGAAGCCGGGGCAGGGGCCCGTGGGCCCCCGGGATTCCCTTCTAGCCCTGCCCCGCAGGAGTAGGAAGTACCGCCTGCCTAGCCTCGGCTTGCCCCCCGTCAGAGGGGCGCAGGCTGGCATGGCCCTCTGTCTGTCTGTCTGTCTGCCTGCCTGCCTGTTTTCCCGGCTGAGGCGCCGACAGTACCAGGTGGTCGGCCCCGTGGGGGTAAAGTGGGCTGCTGGCTGCATCCCGAACGCAGGGGGGCGTGGGGCCATGAGCAGCCCTCCCCCCCCACCCGTGCCCAGGCCTCAGAGCCCGGGTGGGCCCCTGACGCCCGTCAGCCTGTGACCCTTGGGGTCCCCCAGCCCAGACCCAGCTGCTGTGGGGCAGCTCCGCCTTTAGGTGGCAGGAGAAGGCCAGGCTGGCAGCCCCTGCTCCCCGGCCCGGCCCTCGCCGTCCTCGTGCCAGGCCAGCGGGGTCTGGCCCGCACCAGCCTCGCCAGCCGGGAGAGACCAGTGGGGCTCCACCCCCTTCCTGGCCGGCCGCTCGCCGGCCAGAGCGCGGGGCCCGCGGAGGCGTGCGCGTCCATCCCGAGGCCTCATCACGCGGCCTCCGGGCGCCGTCCTGCCGGCAGAAATTGGGCCGGCCAATGCCTGGTCATGCGGCCGGGCTGCAGGTTCACGGCTCAGCGCCGGCCGCTCTCATTTCACGAGCCCGCGCGGGGGACCCCCCCCCAGACGGCGCGCGCGTGAGTGGGCGCCCGGCGGTGTGCCGATTTTCAAATCAAACCATCCCTCTCTCCAGATGCGCGCACATTAAATATTTATCGGCCGCGATCCGTGCGTATGTATTTGATAAATGGGCGTCAGGACACGGCTGGGGCCGGGCGGGGGAGCGGGCAGAGCCGGGCGGGCTTTTGTCCAGGAAGCTCTCAGGTGTGTCTGGGGGAGAGGCGGGCAAGGGGGCTCCCGGGGCCTCTCTACCCGCCTGCCCGGGGGCACAGGGGCACGGGGAGCCTTTGCCTCCAGCGCTTTGGTGCTTCTCGGGATCCTAGCCGCAGTCCCGAGGCAGGGGAGGGGGCCCTGCATTCAGGGCTGCCCCCGCTGCGGGACCCCCACCCCCTACCCCCTGCCGTCTTACACCCCCTGTGAGCACCGAGGCCTGTTGGGAGCTGCAGAGACTCTCCTCGACCTGGTCCCCTGCCCGTGTACCCCCGACCCCAAGTCGCAGGGGGCGTGGCCGGGGGGGTGCGGGGGCTGCAGGGACCCCCCCCCCCGGAGGAAGCCACGCCGGGGAGATCCGCCCGCCCCCTCTCGCTGCCTCGGTGCTCAGGCTTCTGTTTGCGCTTCCTTCCAGCACCTTCGGCGAGCTGAAGACCGTGCGCCTGCCCAAGAAGCTGGCGGGGACGGGCGCCCACCGGGGCTTCGGCTTCGTGGACTTCCTCACCAAGCAGGACGCCAAGGTGAGCCCGCGGGGAGCAGCGCCGTCTGTCCGTGCGTCCCGCAGAGCGGGGGCTGGTCGCCCACCCCGCCTCCCCTCCTCCTGGGAAACTTGGGAGCGGTTTGGGGATGGGGCCGCACCCCCGGGCCTTGAGACTCTGGCCCCGGGGACGGCGCCCGAGGGGACAGCTCAGGACGCAGCTGCAGCCTTTGTGGGCCTGGGAACGGCCGGGCTGGAGCGCGAGCGCCGCGCCCCCCACCTTTGTTCGGCGCCCCGCACTCAAGTGCCCGTTGTGTTGACGCGCGGCCGCCTCCACCCCGACAGCTGCCCGCCGCCCCCCTGGCAGGGAGCCCCCGCCCGGGTGCCCGCGGCGGCGTCAGCTGGGGGCGCACAGAGGGGCGGTTTCCCCTCGGAGCAGGTGGGGGGGGACCCGGGCAGCGCCCTCTGCTGCCCCCTGGGCAGAGGGGGCCGCCCCTGCCCACCCCGGGGCCGCCCCTTGTTGGGGTCAGTGGAGGCGGGTTTTCAGGGTTTTCGAAGCTTCGGGTCCAGTTGGATCCATGGTGACTGACTTCCAGCGTGCCTCAGTTTCCCGCCGTAGCAGGGGATGTACCGTCTGTCACCGAGCTGCAGGCGGGTTCTTAGACCCAGGGGAGAGAGGGCAGAGGGACGCGAGCCGCAACCCCGCCCTCCTGACGGGCCCTCCTGCCCCTCAGCCCCGACGCGCGCGCACACACACACACACACACACACACACACACACACACACACACACACACACACACACACACACACACACATACGCAGACATACACGCACACACACACACACACCCCACCTTGCACCCAAGGCCCCCCTTGCCAAAGCCCCCCTTGCTTTCTGGCCTCCGCAGATGCCCCCCCCCCCACCCCACGGGCCCTCAGTCTCGCGGATTCTCCGCACTGGCTCTTTTTGTCTGTTTGGTTTGAAGGATTTGGGTTTTGTTGCTCGGGGACACACCCAGCTGTGCTCAGGGCTGACTCCTGGCTCTGTGCTCTGGAACTACCCCTGGCGGGGCTCAGGGGACCCTACAGGATGCCGGGGATTGAACCCGGGTCAGCCGCCCGCAAGGCCAGCGCCCTCCCCGCGGTGCTGTCACTCGGCCCGGCCTCTCCGTGTTGTGTTTCTCCTGGGAGGCGGGGCACGCTGCTGCAGGGATCCTCATTCTTGGGGCGGGAACTGCCCCGGCTAGGGTGCTCCCCTCCGCCCTCCACACCCTGCCGCTCCGGAGGGCAACCCTGCTCTCCTGCCCTGGCGCTGAAGCCACCTCAGGCAGGGCGGGGCCGGGAGTGGGGCGAACGGGGACCAAGAGTTCCTATACACAGGAAAGCTGTGCAGGGCTGAAGCAGGCTGGACTCCCAGCACAGTGCTCCTCCCAGCGTCACCCAGACTGCAGGGAGAGAGCAAGACCCCAGCCAGCCCCCACATAGGTAGGGCCAGGAGGGAGCGTGTGCTCTGCGGCCGGGGAGCCCCCGTGCCCCCACCCACCCCCAGAGCCCCTTTCTCCAGGGTCGGCACAGGCCCCCCCCCGGGAGAAGAATCTGGAGGTGGCTGGGGCACATGGACACAACATGCCACACGTGTCTCAGTGCATACACTGTACATGCATTCATCACACAAACACGCCACTCCCATGTCACATGTCAGACACATCATGCGTGTGCACTGAAACACCACACGTGTATCCCTCACCCCACACGCACACACGCTCCTTCGCACCCACCATCTCCCCCCCACCCTCCAGCAGGTCCGTGGGTGCAGCTGAGCTGTGAGCCTGGGCTCGGGGGACGGACCCCGCCTGTCCCTGTCTCTGCAGGTGCTTCCGGCCGTGTCCGGGGCAGGCTCTGGTCACGGCCCTCGCTGGCCCTGGTGTGCCCGCCCTGCCCGCAGTGAGGAGCCACGGCGGCAGCCGCCCGAGCCCAGGGTCTTCCCGGCTGCTTCTGCGCCCACGACAGCTCTGTGCTCTCTGTCGGCTCCGGGGGCACCGCAGACCCGAGCGTGCTGGGTGCTGGGTGCTGGGTGCTGGGTGATGGGCTGCGTGTGCGAGGGGCACATGCTCTGCCCTCCGCTCTGGGAGATCCGGGGCAGGAGCACTTGGCAGATGGAGAAACGGAGGCTCGGAGGAGGGAAGCCACTGCCCAGCCTGTCCAGCAGAGCAGGGCCCCTTCCTCCACACACACACACACACACACACAAAAGCATGCATGTGCACACACACACTCACATGCACACGCACATATTGCGCGCACACACAAGCATGCATGTGTGCACACACACACATGCACACGCACAGATGCACGCACACGTGCACGGATCTCAGTGGGAAGCCCTGTACTCAGGCCAGACCACACCCGCTCTGCGGTGTCCCCCTCCGCCCTCTGACCCATCAGAGGAACCGTGCTGGCGAGACAGGCTTGGGGGCCGGCTGCCCCTCGGGATGGATGCTGGGGACAAAGGCATGGGGTGGGGGGGGGTCTCAGGTGGCCCAGGAGCCCGGCTCAGCTCCCGCCCACATGGGGCTGCTGGTGGGGGCCGGAAGGGGGTGCAGGCAGCCCCCGGAGGGGCCCCGCCGCGGAGGTGTGCGCCTGCCCCTTTAACTCCCCCCAGCGCCCCCCCTTTGTACTCTGGCAGTTGCAGCTGTTTTTATTTGCCGCCACGGCTGTTGTTTTAAAAGGTCTATTTTCACATGGAATGTTATCCAATTAGCGGAGCGATGTGTCGGCTTAAATAAACACTCGCGGGGAGCAGGCAGTGGGGGACGGGATGGCGGCGGGCAGGCGGGGCCCTCGCCCTGCGGCAGAGCGTCAGGCTCCCCGGCGGGCCACACCCGGCCCGTGCCCAGCTCAGCCCGGTGGCGCGTGCAGCCGGGCACAGCCTCGGGGCCAGGGCAGGGAGGGGCAGGCGGGGGGGCATCAGTCTGTGCCCGGGGTCTCGGCCTGGCCGGGCCCCCGAGCGAGAGCCTAGTGGCCAGAGCCGAGTCCAGCCCCTGTGGGCCGGGCGTCCACTGCCCACACGGCCGGGCAGGGCTGTGCCTCCGAGGGGGCCCCGTCAGTGGCCTGTGGGCGCCCGGCCCGGCGTGTGGGGGGGGGCGGGTTTCCTGGGCCTGTGTTCACCCCCGGTGCCCGAGGGCAGGGCCAGGCCACCAGGGAACGGCCACCCTGGGCGGGGCACAGCGTTGGGGCTGCCCAGAGCCCAGGGGGCGTCACCCGCACAGCTTTGCTCCCCAGCCCTTGCCTGACCGGCTGCAGACCCGGGGACGGGGGTCTGGGCCCCACTCCCGGGTCTCAGGGACCAGGCATTGGGGCCCCCACTCGGGTCATGCTGTGGCTGTGGCAGGAAGAGGTGCTTGGCCCCACCCTCTAGCACAGATTTGCCCCGCCCCCCCAGGTCAGTGGGAGGCTCTGGCCCCTCTCAGAGCCCGAGGCGTCAGCACCTGTCACCTGCTGAGCTGAATGGGGGCTTCGTGCCAGTCCTGCCTCCCCTCCCTCCGCCCACATCAGGTCCGATGTGCCTGGTTTCCTCGGCACGGTGCCCCCTGCAGGGCCAGCGCGTCCTTCCCTGGCATGTCCCTTGCGGGGCAGCTCGGACAGCCTCTGAGAAGCGGCTTCTTCCCCTTCCCGAGGCCAGAGATGATCTGTCACCGCCGCCTGCCATAGTTCGGGGTCCCAGACGTGGGGCTGAGGGATGGCGGAGCTGGGCGGACTGAGTGAATGAATGAGGGGGTGGGCTGGCAGGACTGAGTGAATGAATGAGGGGGCACAGCTCGGAGAGCTGGAGTGAGTGGATGCGGGAGCGGGAGGGGTGAGTGAAGGGCTGGCCGGGCGGCTGGGGAGGGTGGGAGATGCCTGTGCCGGCCTGGGGAGGGGCCAGGTTCATCTCTGGGGCCGCCCCCCACCCCCAGTGCTGTGACTGGAATGGCCTGAGACCGGCCGCGGCCGTGGGTTCGAGTCACTGCTCTGGGCAGAGACCCTCGACCCCTTGTCACCTGGCAGGTGGCCGGGGCGGGCAGGGGTGAGGGGCGCCCGCCCTCTGCCGGCTGCCGTGCTCCCGGCCGTCTCGCCGGCGCGGGTCACGGGCTCCGCGGGCCCGGCACAGATGGCCAGGACAGGCTGGCTCCTCGCGATCAGGTGGCCTCGGCGTCCGCGGAGACGCAGCCCTGCGCGGTCGCGGGCGAGCAGACGGCCGGCCCCAGGTCTCGGCGAGCAGACGCCGCGCTCGCCTCGGGCCACAGGGCTGCCAAGGGCACGGCGGGCGCCCGCGGGAGAGCCGGGCAAGGTCAGGGCAGCGCCGTGCTGGCCCCCTTCCAGCTCCTCCCGTTCTGGAAGGATCCGGGTGGCAGGCCCCGGAGCCGTGGTCAGAGGGCGGCGCCGGGCCTGCTCACAGCTCCTGAGGGGCCCCCGGCTCTGACCCACGGGACCACCTGTGGCAAGGCCCACCCCCCCAGTTTCAGTCCCCCTGGGGGTGCAGGGGAAGAGCTGGGTGGGCTGCGGGCAGGGCTGGGCTCCAGAGAGACAGAGCAGACGCCTTTAAGTGGCCCTTGGGGGGTCCCTCCTGCCTCACCTCTGCCCATGAGACCCTGAGTCCCGGTGACCCACAATCCAGATTTGGCAGTGCCCGGGGCACGGAGTCCTCCTGCGGGCCGGGAGGGAGCGAGGGACCTGGGTTGCTCCGTGCTGGGGCCGGACAGAGTCTGCGGGGTCTGCCCCGGGCCCAGCGAGTGCCACGGGGCGGGCAGGCAGGTGGGCGGGCATCCATGAGGTGCCGGGAAGCCCTGATTGGTGTCATGTAGAGGCAGGAAGAGGGAGGTACGCGCAGACACATACATACACACATGTGTGCACGTGTATGCATACATGCACAGGCACGTACATGGACTCACACACATACATGTACATACACGTGTACACATTAACACTTGCATGGGCACATACATGCCCACACACAAATATGCACACATGCACACATCCATACACATCCATACACATGCCCACTTAAGTTCACACACAAGAGTGCATACGTGTGCAACACACATGCATACATGCACACACATGTGCACACGCACACAGGAACCCCACCCCTCACCCCCCTGCCTCGGCTTTCCCATGGGTGACCCGGGAGAGTTGGGTGTGTGCTGGCCGTTAGGGCTGAGGCAGCCCCAGACACCGAGTGGCCCCGTCCCCTCTGCCCCAGCCCGGGGGACTGGCCCGCTATGGGCGGCGGGTTCGAGCCTGAGCTCTGGGGAGGGTCAGGGCCGCGGGCCGGGCCCCGCAGGGTCCAGGAGCTGCTGCGGCCACGCACCCTGCCGTGCCGGAGCTTCCCGAGCCCCTCAGCGCCCCCCAGGCCCCCGCCGCGGGGTCCCCAGGGCCCCCGGGGCCGTCACCTCCCCTTGCCGGCGCCTCCCCGGACTCGGCCCGTCACCCGCTCATTAGGCGCCGTAATGAGACAGTTACTCTGGGTTACCCGGGGCTGGCTTTAGCCCAGTCAGGGTCCTCTCGGCTGCTGCGACAGTTTGAGGCCAGGCCCGCTCCCCCACCCTCCCCCACCCGCCCGCCCGGCTTCCCGGGGGCGAGGGGGCCCCTCCGCCTCCTTTCTTGGCACACCACAAATCGGGGTCCGGAGGGCCCAGGCCCGAGAGCCTGGTGGACCCCTGCCCAGCTGCTGCCCCGTTCCGCCCTCAGGGCCGCCAGAGACGGCCTCCGCCCGCCCGGGGCCACACAGCGGTCAGGGCGGCCGCTCCTCCGCCCCCGCCGCCCCGGGTCCCAGGGGCGCTGCCGGGCAGGGGGGCTGACTCCCTGGCCGCCTCCCTCACCCCTCCCGTGCCGCCGCCGGCCGTGTCCCCGGGATCCCGGCTCCAGGCTGGCGCCGCCGCCCCCAGCCCAGCCGTTCCTCGCCTCGCCAGCTGAGCGCGCGCGGCGTGAAGGCTCCGAATGGGCCATTTCGGCTCCGAGTCCAGATGCACTTTTATATCCACACGGAGAAACTGCCTCGGCTCGGCTGGCGCTCGGGAAGTTTTTTAAATTAAAGTGGGGGGCGGGGGGAGACAAGTTTTCCCGCACCTGGCCCTGCAGAACCCGGCAAACGGTGCCCTCCGCCCGGGTTTGGGGTCTCGGACTGGGTCACCCTCTGGGCCACGGCCCCACGTTCACCCCGTTTCACGGGGGCGGAAACTGAGGCTCCTGGGGTCAACGCAGCCCCCCGAGAGGCACCGGGCGGGTGGGTGGGGGGCTCCGCCCTGGGAAATAGGCCCTGCCCACTGCTGCCTCCCGGGTGCTCGGTCACCTGCCAGGACCGTTTCCCAGCAAGGGGACGAAGGACTGGCAGGACTCGGGCCCTCCCCAAGCCCCATGACTGCCACACCGCGTGGAAGCCAGCGCTGGACAGGCCTGTGGGTGGGCAGGGCTGGAGCCCCCCAGGGGTGCCTGCGGGGAGCGAGGCTTCCGGCGCCCCCGGGACGGCCCTGCCCAGACTCGGCCGTTCGTGTCCGTCTTCCCTGGTGCTGGGCAAAGTCCCGTCTTGCGGACACGGGCACCGGGTTCGAGCAGACGGGTCTCTCCTGTGGGGCTGTGCAGCCCCCACCTCCACTCTGCACGTCTGCGGGGGTCAGGCCCGCACGGTGGCCACAGGCCCGGCGACTCCTGCAGGGAGGGGAGTGGGCATGGCGGGAGAGGGGCCCAGGGCCACCCGCCGGCAGCGAGGGAGCCGCTGGCTGTCACTGCGTGTCCACACGGCGCCGGGGGCCGGCCACCCGCGCGCACCACGTTCCCCCCAGCCCTCCCGGTGACGCCCGGCCACTCTCAGGCCCGGGGCCAGCGCTGACTCTGCCCCTGCCCTCTGCCCTCTGTCCAGCGGGCCTTCAGCGCCCTCTGCCACAGCACCCACCTCTACGGCCGGAGGCTGGTGCTCGAGTGGGCCGACACCGCCGACCAGAGCCTGCAGGCGCTGCGGAGGAAGACGGCCGAGCACTTCCACGGTAAGACCCGCGCCCGCGGCCCGGACCCCCGCCGTCCCCCCGCCCCACCCCTGCTCCCCGGCCCTCTCTGTGCCTCCTGGTTCTGCCACGGGCTCCCGTGCTGCCCCCCCACCCCCCGTGTCCCCCCACTTCCTGTGTCCTGGTCCCCCTCTCCGGGCCCCAGGGCGCCCCCAGTCTCAGGACCCCTCGAGGGAGGGCGGGTTCTGCGGCAGACGGAGGGGCCGCGGGCTGCTGGCGCCCTGCCCTCCGGCCGGCCCTTCCCCACCGGGATAAAGACCCCGCGCATTAGCGTGGAAAGGGCAGTGCTGGGCACTGCTGGCCCCTGGCAGGCTGGCGGCCAGTGGCTCGGCGCCCAGGCCCTGCCCTGGCCTCACCTCTGCCAGGAAGGTACTCAGGGCCCCGCGGCCTCGACAAAGGGCTCCCGCGGCCAGTGGGTCCCCGGTGGAAGGTGGACGTGGTGGCCGGTGGCCGCGGCCAGCCTGCAGGCAGGCGCCTGTGTGCTCCGGGCACCGTGGGGGAGCGTGTCCCTGCGCCGGCCCCTGTCCCCGGGGCGGTGGCTTCAGGCAGGTGGACGCTCCCTGCCCAGCCCCCACCCGGCTCCCCCCAGCCTGGGTCACGGGCACCATGGCGACCGTCCTCTGGCCTGCTCGCCACCTCGTGCCCAGGGCCGTGCCCAGGCAGGCGGCTGATGTGGGAGCCCCCGACAGTCTGAGGGTGCAGGTGGGCTGGGGGCACCTCCTTCCCCCTTCCCGAGGGTCCCGCCCTCCCTGCACCCCCGGGCAGGCTCCGGGCCTGGTCTCCTGCTCCCAAGGACAGGGCAGGGCTGGGGTGTGCGGACTGGACGGGGAAGCTCTGGGGCGGGGGCTCCTTCCTGGGCACCCCTTCTGCCTCCCTGGGCTCCGGGGGGTGTAGGGGAGGGCGCCCATGTGCGTCCCGGCTGCAGGTGGGCGCTGCCGGGCCGGGCCCGTGTCAGCAGCGGCATCGGTGACTCTGGCCGGGGGAACCCCTGGACACCACTGCCCACACCCCTGCCCCGGGCACTGCCCTCTCCCAATGGCCCAGGGCCACCGCACAGCCCAGTCCCGAGCCTGCGGGGAAGGGGACAGCAGGACCTGGGCCCAGAGGCCTCTGCCCGCCCTCCTCCCCTCTCCCCTCCTCCCTGCCTTCTCTCCTCCCCCCTCCCCACAACCCTTCCTTCCTTCTTCCCCCTCTCCCCCCTATCCCCCCTCCCCTGCCCAGCGGTTTCTCCTCTCGCCGGGCCCCAGGTGAAGTGCTCTATTCTTCCCCGGCGCCGGGAGGGGAGAGGAAAGCCGGGCCGGCTGTGTCCTTTTCTTCTAGGCGTGTTAGGAAACAGCGGGGTCGCGAGGGGCTTTCAGGGCCTGGCAGGCGCGGCTGGCGGGCGGGCGGGCAGGCGGGATGGCGCGGGCTGGAGAGGAGCCGCTGCCCGCCCCGGGCCTCTGCGGGCCGAGCGTGTGGCCGGGAACAGGGCGCGGGCTCCCCTCTGCAGCCCCCGAGCAGCCGGCCGAGGCCCGCGGGCCCCCCAGAACCACGCGGGAGGGAGAAGGGGGACCCGCGGGTGGCCCCTGGGTCTGGGTGGGTGTTTGGGTCTGTGGTGTTTGCTTTTGGGCCCCACCCGTCGGTGCCCAGGGGTCACTCCCGGAGGTGCTCGGGGCACCCTGTGGGGTGCTGGGAATCGAACCCGGGTCAGCCGGGGGCCAGGCAAACGCCCTCCCCGCTGTGCTGTCGCTCTGGGCCGCAGCCACTCTTTGTTCCGGGTGACGCTGAGGGGACAGGGGCCGTGTGGCCCTCAGGCACTGACTGTCCCCGGCCCCCAGCCCGGTGGCGGCCCCCCACACCCCTGCTTCTCAGTGCAGCCCCGGAGGCCCCCCCCCGCCCCCGAGCCAGAGTCGGCCAGAGCCCCAGAACCCTTCCTGGGCACGACGGTGTCGCCTGCCTCTGGCCTGGCCCTGCCTGACGGGGGAGGGTCAGAGGGTCTCGCCCCTGCCCCCTCCCCGGGGCCCCGGGGGCTGTGGAGTGGGGGGAGCAGGAGGCCAGCCGGGGTGCTGGGGCCCCGACCCCCCCACAGAGTCCCAGTGTGGAGGCGGGACGCGCAGGAATCTCGCACGCAGCCCATGTGGGTTTGATCGTCCCCCCTCACCCCCCCGGGTCCCCTGCCCCCACCAGAAGTGACCCCTGAGCACCACCAGGTGTGGCCCAAACCCAGGCCACACCCAGACCAAACCGTGGGTGCTGTGGGTGTGCTGAACCCCAGTGGCCTGGGCGCTGCCCGGCCCCCCACGGGGTCCCCGAACCCCGCCAGATGGCATCTCCCACACACGGGCCACAGAGTAGGGGGAGGGGGCATCGTCAGCCACCACCACCCCACCCCCCGGGCGGGAAGTGGAAGACGGGGTGTGTCCAGGCAGCATGCGAGGGCCCATGTGGGAGCCCCTGCAGACAGGCAGCCTGCCCCCTCCACCCAGGAGCCCCCCGCGCCTGCCCTGGCGTGTGGGCCGCCTGCGTCCCGGGGAAGTGCCAGCACCGGCTTTCAGAACCAGGGTCGGGGAGCGCGGGGCCGGGGTTTATTATTCAGGGGAGCCCGCGCCTCCTCTGCCCACTCCCCGGGAGAGGCTGCAGAGCCCCCAGGCCGCACTTTGATCCCCCGTTTGGGGGCCGCCTGGTCCCGCAGGAGGGCTGGGGGGGCCCCCCCGCTGGGTGTGTGTCCCGGGGGCAGGCCAGGCCACGGGCGTGAGTGTGTCGTCCCCCCACCCCCGCGGCCCCCCAGCCCCGCGGCCCGCGCCCCTCGGCGTGGCGGTTTGGAAACATTTCCGCGCGCCCGGCCCGGCGCCCCCCGGGAGCGGCTCTCCGTGCGGGCGCGGGCCGGCTCCCAATCCCGCTAAATCGTTATTGACTTGTGTTCTCTGCGCTCCGCAAACATTTCACTCAGCCCTCGCCGGCGGGGCCAGGGATCCCCGCTAGGGCTAACGGGGGAGCCAGCTGTGCCCGGCCGCCTCTCCGGCGCGTCCTCATCGATCACGGAATTAAACTGACAGGAGGAGACTCGCCCGCGCGCGGGAGGGGCAGCGCCCGGCCGCCCCCGGGGCCGGGGATCGGGGCTGCCTGGAGGGTGGCCCTCCTCTGGGGTTGCGGCCGGCGGCGGGGGGCGGCCAGCGGGCGGCGGGCGGGCGGGCAGCTGGGAGCGGGGCTGCCCGCGATCGCTCGAGCCAGAGACGCACCTGCCGTGGAAGGGCCCGGAGAATCCCGGCCTCGCGCCCCCTGACCCCGCGGGGCGCTGGGGGGGGCGCGTGGGGGGGAGAGGGGGCTCCATGGACGGCCGAGGCCCCCTGTGGACACCCACCCCAGCGGCGGGTGCGCTCAGAGGCCCGGGAGGGGTCCCCCCGCCCGCCCTCCCGCCCGTCAGGCCTAGAGCAAACACAGAGCCCAAGCCCCAAAGCCCCGGGCTTACCGCCCCGCGCCGCCAAAGCCCCGTAATCCGCGAGCGTGTCCGGGCCCGGGTCGGCCAGGCCCAGGGCCGGCCCCGCCACCCCCGCGTCCCCCCCCAGCACACACTGCCCCGACGTTTCCCCCCCCCCAGCAGGGGCCCCCCTCCACCCACATGGAGCCGGCCGCCGCGGCTCTGCAACTCCCGGGTTTCTAGATTGTTCTGTGGGCTGAGGAAGTGGCAGGTGCAGGCCGCTGGGCCTGTGCCCGGTGCTGGACACGGAGCTCGTGTCCCTCCCCCGAAGGATCAGCCGCGACCTGACCCGGGGTCGGCCGCGCCCTGCTACTTCCCCCCAGGGAGTGGGGGTGTGGTATGGCCCCGCTGGCCCATCTGTCGGGGGTGGGGGGCTCGGCTCCTCCCCCGGGGCTGCGGGCACCCCCCACCCTCCCCTTGGGGCACTGCTGCTGGGCCTGCTTGCTTGGGTTTGGGGGTCACCGGGCGGCACTGCCAGCTGCTGCCAGCTCGTTGCTCCGGGCTCAGGCCTGGTGGTGCCTGGGGGCCGCAGGGAGAGAAGCCAGGACCCCCACACGCAGATCCCGAGCTCAGCCCTTTCCGTGGACTGTGACCCCCGCCCCTCCCCTGCGTTGTCCTTCCCTGGGGAGCAGCGCGTCCCTGCGTGCGGGCGGGTCCCAGGACCCCCAAGTGCACTTTGAGGCCCCGGAAGTGCAGGCAGGAGCCCGTGTCAGAGGATGCCCAGGGCAGAGGTGCCCTGAGTGGCCGTAAACTCAGCCCGGGGTGCTCGCCCCGAGCTCTGAAGCCCCGAGGGCGCGGAGCCTGCGCACAGCAGCAGGGAGGGCGTCCGACTTGCACGGAGCTAACGGGGGCTCGCTCCCGCCACCCCTCGGGGTCCCCGAGCACCGGCAGGGGGGATTCCTGAGTACAGAGCCAGGAGACTAC
Source organism: Sorex araneus (assembly GCF_027595985.1). Lineage (NCBI taxonomy): Eukaryota > Metazoa > Chordata > Mammalia > Eulipotyphla > Soricidae > Sorex > Sorex araneus. The sequence goes on along the minus strand of NC_073310.1, from coordinate 5,709,523 downwards.
CCTGGGGAGCTGGGTAACCTGGAGGGGAGTCCCCGCCCCCAGCCCCGCGTCCGGCCCCCGCTTCTCCCTGGCCCTGCCTGCTCCCACCCCTGACCTCCTGACCTGCCCCCCCCACACACACAAACACACACACACACACACACACACACGCAGCCTCGAGCCCCCCAGCCTCACGCCCCTCCCACCCGCCCGCGCCCTCCGCGCATGCGCACGGGGCAGCCGCGCCAGCAGCCAGGGCCGGGCGAGCCGAGCCGGCGCGCCCTGGCACCCTGTCAAGGAATTAATTGAAAAATAAAATCATTAGGTGGGAACTCCAGAAATGCAAAAGCGGTGGTTGGAGGGGCCGGGGGGGTGGGGAGCGGGGCAGGACTGGGGGGCTGTCGGGGGCAGGCCGAGCGCTTTGTCAAGTTAATTTCTCGGGTATCGATGTTGGGTGACATTCACTTGTTGTTTATCTCCGGGCGCAGCTGTAAGGCTGGAGGAAAATGCACAGCTTGTTCCGTTTATTTATTTTACACCTTTCTCCGCTCCCGCATTATGTTTGTTTGGTGAAAACCCACCGAGGCTTTTGATGTCGGCGGAGCGGGCCTCGGCAGCTGCTCCCGGAGTGCGGGGCGCGGCCGGGCGGGGGCTGGGGGGCCCTCGCGGCCGCCCGGGGAGCTGGGGCCTGCTGGGACCCCCGGGACGGGCCCGGCAGCCGGAGTGAGTGACCCGCCGTCCACGCGCCCACCCCCGCGCCCTGCAGACGCCCTGCCCGGTGCCAGCCTTGGGCCCCGGGGCCTGGACGAAGCAGGACACGGGGCTGCCCACAGTCACCCAACCCCCGGGGGCTCTCGGCCCCGGCTGGCAACAGTCAGGCGGCCAGTCCCCTCCGGCAGGAACCGGGAGGCCGGGGCCCGGCTCCTCCCCAGAGGGGGCCCCAGCCCTGTTTTCCAGTTTTTTTTTTCCCTTCTTTGTTTTGGGTTTCCGGGCCGCGCCCGTTGGTGCTCAGGGACGGCTCCTGGTAGGACTCGGGGGACCCTGCCCGATGCCGGGGATCGAGCCCAGGTGGGCCGCCTGGGAGGCCAGCGCTTTTCCCAGGCCCTGTCTCTCCAGCCCTGCCCCCGGTTTGAATTCTCCCCGCTGCCCCCAGAGGCAGCCCCGGACGCTCTTCCCCCCACCCCCCTTGGACAGAGGAGGAAACTGAGTCACAGAGGGTTAGCTGGCCCAGGAGCACCTGTGTTCCCTGCATGCAGTTCCAAATGCTGTGCAGTAGGGGGCGCTCATGGTCGCTGTTCCCCTGTAGGGCCCTCTCTGGCAGGCAGCGCCCGGGGGCCGGCCCGGGGAACAGGGCAGAGCCAGACCCCCTTCCCGGAGCCCCAGGTCCAGCCGGCGGTGGGGGACAGGGCCACTCTGCCCCCGGGAAGGCAGGCGGAAGAGACTTCTCAGGGGCAGGCCCTCGGTGCCACCACATCCTGGCCGCGCCCAGGGGGTACTCCTGGGGTGGGGGGTCTCCCCGAGCTGGGGTCTGGGACCTGGGTGCGAGGGAGATGGACGACTGGTGCTGGACAGTGTCCTCAGAGCTCTGAGACCCGGGGGCAGTGGCTCAGGGACGAAGCATCAGGCTGCCCTGGAGTGGGGGCGGGGCATGGAGGGTCAGGCTGCTCGCTCGGCGGCCCCAGGGCCCTTCCTGTAAAGTGGGGAGCGTGGGGTTTGCGCTGCCTCTCTGACTCCCTGGTCTGCTTGTCTGGGACTAGGTGCTTGTCCCCAGGGCTCAGGGCTGAGTCCCCGCCCCCTCCAGTGTCCCAGAGAGAACTCCTCTGCAGCCTTCAAAGCCCAAGGCAGATGACCCCCGTGCCCTAGAGCCACCACTGCCTATCATTCCGTTTGGCTGCCTCGGGACCCTGGGGCACCCCCAGCCCGACACGGCCCCACCCCCTTCCTGCCCTTTCCTGGGGTACCCCAGCCCCGTCCCTGCTCTCTCCTGCCCGCGGCCCTCCCTGCCTCCCCCCTCCCCGCCCCGCCGCCCTGCCCCGCCTCCCAGCCCTCTCGGCTGTTCTCTCCTCTCCCGCCATCTGCGCGCCCGCAGGGCCCCCGGAGAAGAAGCGGTCTGTGGCGTTGGACGCGATCCTGGAGCAGCTGGAAGACAGCGAGGACGAGAGCGAGGAGCCCGGCCTTCAGCTGCGGCCCGGCGCCCGGCGGGTAGGGGCCCCGGGGCGAGGGTCCACGCGGTCAGGGTCCCCAGCCTGGGCCCCGCCCGCCTCCTCCCAGGCTGCCAGGGCGCTGGGAAGGGGCTGAGCGGGGAGGGCCGGTTCCGGAACCTTCCGTCCTGCTTGACCCCACAGGCCCGCTGAGCTGCCGACCACCCCCGCGCGCCCGGCCGCAGGACCCCAGCAGTCTGCCCTCGGGGCCACGGCCCCGCCCTGCTCGGCGGGGACCCCCCCTGCCCTGGACCCGCCTCTGCACTGGGCCCCGACGTGGCACTCACGGGGGGATGAGCTGCGCCCCGCCCGGTGCCCCTCCCGGTGCCCGGACCCCCGCGAGGCTGGTGTGGGGGAGGACGCACTGCACCCAGCCTGGCCGCGGCACCTCCCGCCCTGTGGCGATGCTGAACACGTCCAGGCAGTAAAGACGGGACAGCCCGACCCGACCCGGACACGGGGCCAAGTCTTGTTTGTGTGTATGTGTTGGGGGGGTGTCATTGTTTTCTGGGTTCCCTCCTGGGCCCTCGCTGCACCCGAGAAACCGCGGGAGCAGGACGGCCCCAAGTGAGGGCTCAGGGGTGGGGGGGCGCGTGCACGTTCCCGGCTCCCCGAGGCCTGTTCTGGGGCCGCCCCCCTCCTGTCCCTGAGCTTCCGTGCCACCGGCGCCAGGAGAGCGGCACCCTAGGGTGGCTGGGGGTGTGGGGGAGCCCTGGCAGGGAGCCTGAGGCAGCCTGGGGCCAGGCCTTCCCCATCCCGTCTCCTGGAGGGCCGACGCTGACACCCCCTGCCGTGCAGAACCCCCCCCAGGTCCCTGCCACAGACCCACCTGTCACATGTGCAGCCCCCACCTGGGCCTTGGGGAGGAGACCCCTGGGATAGTGCGGACAGGTCTGAGTCATGGCAGCCGGAACATTCTGGAACGGGTCCCAGTGGCACGTGTGAGCCAATGGGACGTGGGGACGCTTCTTGAGTCCCACACGCCCCCTGGCCGGGTCCCGTGGGTGAGCACTGCGGGGAGGGTCCTTCCCCCACTTCCTGCTGGCCTCTCGCCAGGGCCCCCCCGTGAAGCCCAAACTGGGGGCGTCCCCCGGGGCTGGTGGTGCCTCGGGCTGGGCTCAGGCTTGGGCGGGGAGGCGCCGAGGGGCCCTGGCAGCCAGCATGTGATGGGGCTGTGGGGCAGGCAAGGGCGGGTCTGGGGTGCTCGAGGCCAGGGACTTCCCGGGACAGGGTGAGTGGCCCAGGGCCGCAGTTGCCCCGAGACGGTCGCGCACATCAGGGGGCAGGCAGGAGAGCGGCCGGCCCTGCCCCACCGCTGGGCGCCAGGCCGGGGCGGAGCAGCTCCTGCCGTGTCTGGGTGGCAGGGCCTGCGCTCTGCTCGCTCTTCAGTGCTCGGGCAGGTTGGAGCGAGCCGGGCGTGCGGGCTCTGGGGAAGAGGCGGCTGGTCTCTGCATCTGATTCCGTCTGTTCTGCTGAGGCAGAGGAGGGGTGGGGGCGGGCCGGGCGGAACCCGCTCTAAGCCTTGGGTGCCCCGCCCTGCCCCACGTGGAAGTACCTGGCCTCCAGGGGTCAGGACTCTGCCAGCCCCGGGCGGGGGGAACCCCAGCACCCCAGCCGCACCTCCCCCTGGGGCCCCCTCACCTGCTCAACACGCTGGCGCCACCCCTGCACTGCACGTCCCGTCCGGTCATCCCCTACAGGAGTGCTGGGGGCGACAGAGCAGCCTGGGCCTGCTCTCTCCACCCCTACACAGGCAGTACCCTCTCCTCACCCTTGCACAGATACCCTCACCCCTGCACAGGAAGCACCCTCCTCCCCCACCCCTGCACAGACAACACTCCTCCCGCTGCTCAAGGACGCGCCCTCCTCCTCCACCCCTGCATAGGTAACACTCCTCATCCCTGTACAGCAGCACCCTCCCCTCCTCACCCAGGAAACACACAAGTAACAGTCTCCCCCCCTCACCCCTGCACAGATGACACTCTCTCCTCACCCCTGCACAGGTAACTCCTTTGCCCCTGTGCAGGTAGCGTTCTCCTCACCCTTGCATAGGAAACCCTCCTCCCTCAGCCCTGCACAGGAAGCTCTCCGCCCCGGGAGGCAGGCTGCACTTCATACCTGGGCCCCCTTGCACACCTGGGACGAGGCCCCGGGAGCCAGGCCCAAGGCGTCCTGCCCAGCGCCTTCCTCCGGGGGCCCGAGCAGGGCCGTGGGGTGCTGGGGACCAAACCCGGGCTGGTGCCGTGCAAGGATGTACCCGACCTCCCCGGGCACCCCAAGCTCTGGGCCTTGTCTCCGGGCAGCGCTGGAACTGCCTCGTGCCAGCGAGGCCTCCTCTGCGGGTGGGGAGGGTGCCCGGGGCCCCTCGGGTGGGAGGGGCCAGATGGGTGCGGTTCCCGGCCCGTGAGGGGGGGTGGGGGCGCCCCTTTGACATTACGGCTGGGCCCCGGGAGAGAAGAACGAGTGTTTGCTCCGAGGCCTTCTCAGCCCAAGGGGCTGGGGGCGCCCTGAGCTGTGAGCAGAGCCGGGCGCCCTCCCGGAGCCCGGGGCAGGAGGCGAGACCAAGGTGTGACAGTAAGTGGCAGGTTCTCGGAGCAAGGTGGGGGGCGGGGGGGGGGGGTGGTCGGCCACGTGCAGACCCAGCCCAGTCATCGCAAGCTCAGTCTGAGGAACCTTCTAGATGCAGTTTCTTCTGAGCCCGAGACTCCTTCCACACAGAATCCACACAACTGCTGCAAAGAATGGGGGGGGGGCTGTCTCATCAGAACTGGGGGGCCAGGGGCTGGAGCGATAGCACAGCGGGTAGGGCGTTTGCCTTGCACGCGGCCAACCTGGGTTCGATTCCCAGCATCCCATAGGGTCCCCTGAGCACCCCCAGGAGTGATTCCTGAGTGCAGAGCCAGGAGTGACCCCTGTGCATCGCCGGGTGTGACCCAAAAAGCAAAAAAAAAAAGAAAAGAACTGGGGGGCCGGGCCTTGCGCCCCCGTCCCACCCTCTTCCTCCGCACCGGAGAGCTTAGAAAGGCGTGAACCCTGGTCTAAACGTGCCCCCCAGGGCAGGATGCGGAGTTCCCACTCCACGGGGGTGGCTCTCGCTGGCCCACAAACTTCCTTTCTAGTTCGGGCTTTATTTCTCAGGAGCGTGGGACCGCGGGCTAGCCCAGACCACCCTAGAGTGTCGCGCTCCCCGTCTTCCCGAAGGCTCAGGGCAAGCAGTGGGCGGCCTCAGGGAGGGAGGGAGGCGTAATAAAACACGGGTGGGCACGAGGAACATGAAAGACCCGAGCCGGGCTCCGGCCGACCACACAGCCCGTGGGCCCCGCTCAGAGACCCCCCACGCCCCCGGTCTGGGGAAATAAAGTTTCACCAGCACAGGGCCCAGCGCTGCTGGGAGTGCTGACACGCGCGCACACACACACATACACACACACACACACACACACACACACACACACGGCTGCCTCTGGGCCTTGCCAGGGCCATACACACACGCCTCGCCAGGGCTGTTCTCCCTGCTGCCTCTGCCTCGACAGGGCCGTGTTCACACACACACACACACACACACACACACACACACACGAGCCGGCCTCCCTGCCAGCACAGCCCAGGGGTAGGGGTAGCTGCGGGAGTGGACCGCGCCACACACCCGCCGTGACCCGAGCCAGCTCCCGGGCTCTGGGCCTCAGTTTCCTCAGCCATCCCCGGGGGTCAGGAGTAAGCGGGCTTCAGCTCTACACACTGTCCGTGTCCCTGCCTGTCCCCGCAGCCCCCCGTCCCTGCCCCCATCAGCCTCGGACACCCGTGTCTTTGGGCGCCGCCCCGGCTTCTTTACCAAACCCCCCTCACCAGAAGGACGCTTTGTGGTGGGGGTGTCCACAGGCCGCTGACCTGTCCCTGCGGGGGCGGGGGGAGCCTGCCTCTCTGGGACTACCCGCTGGGTCCCCGAACCCTTCCCAGCTGCAGTGCCGCTGCCCGTGAGTCTGCCTGACCCTGCAGGACTCCACGCCCAGGACAGACGACACCACGTCGCACTGATAGTGCTGACCCTGGCCTGACATTGGCCGGGGCCTTAGGGTGGGCCCTACAGCTGGTCGGTCTGAGCCCACCACTTCCGGCCCTTGGCCTTGGGGACGAAAGCATGGATGGAGAAGTGCAGGAAGTCCCCGTGACGGTGCTCATGGAGCACTGGGGCCCGGGGGTGGGCTGGGGCTCCCGGGTTCCGATTCAGGGGCGTGACTGCCCGGCCCCCCGTGATTTTCTGACCCTCGGGACACTGGCCTCTATTTCACTCCACCCTGGGAGGGGCCGGCCGGCCATGTGGACAAACCCCCGTGGGCACCGGGCAGCCCCAGGGGCCAGCAGCGCCAACAGGACACACACAGGTCCCGTCTTCACCGGGGCAGCCTGGCGAGGGACCCACTTCGGCCGTGACCTGTGCAGGACACACCTGGGCCTGGGCGCTGCCCGCTCAGTGGCCCCGGGAGGCCCCGCTGCAAGCCTCCTTCAGATGGGGACACGCGGGGGGACAGGACAGTCCCCGTGCACGTGTATAGACTCCGCTGACCGCGTGTCCACCTCGGGGGCTGCCCTCAGCGTCCGGAGCCTGAGGCCCAACACGCCCACCCGCATCCTTGGTCTGTGGCCACCGGCCAGGGGGGACCAGGTGCAGCCACGCGCAGACCCGGGTACGTGGTCAGGCATGTGGTCCTGCGGGCCTCCGCCAGGGAGGGGGTGGGCGGCCGTCCAGGTGAGGGCCTGCCGCCAGGCCGCGCCATGGCCGTGACGGTCACCGGGCCACCGTCCTCCGCTCCGGACACTCCCAGTCTGCGCCAGCCCCGAGCCAGCCGTGAGGGTCCCCGAGAATTCACAGTCTGTTCCAGGGGACGCCGGGCAAGGTGGGTGCAGGGGGCTCAGGGAGGACATCGGGGCCTGGGGGAGCCCCGAGGAGGGGGTGGGAACAGGGCTCCACAGACTAAGGGCCCCCCGGGGACCCGCCACACCGAGCCCGTGTCTGGGAGGGGCTGGCAGCTCGCCGTGGGCTTTCGGGCTTCGGCTTCATCTCCGGGTGGATTCTCGGCCCCGCCTGGCCCTGCACCCAGGAACCGGGGGCGCAAGTCACCGACCTGGACCTGCTGGCACCTCGTCGTTTTTGGGGTGCGGGGCTGGGTGGAAGCAGCTCCACCCAGGCTGACATGCTGGGGTTCCCGACAACAGAGCCAGTGGCTCCCCAACCCGTCAGGGGGGGTACCGGGCAGGTCTCGGGGGGCGTGTCTGAGGGTGACCCCAGGACCCTTGAGCTGAGCTCACGCCCCGGGGAGGGGAGGGAGTTTCACCCGCCCCCACCCACCGCCTCCCTTTAAGCCTGAAACTGCAGCTGAGTCGCCCATTCTCAGAAAGAGCAAGAGACGGGCCCCCTGGGGGTGAGGGGCTTGGCGCCCTGAGGGCCCAGAGGACCCCAGGGGGGTGGCCCCAGGGGGGTGGGTCCCAGCAGCCGCACTGTCTCGGAGACGGCCCAGCCAGGGAGACGGGGCAGCACGGCAGCGGGGGTGGGGGCCTCCTGGGGTGCTGGGATGGGGTGGGCTGCTGTCCGCAGGGGGCCGGCCGGAGTGGGTGGACCCCCGCCCCGTCCCCAACTCGTGTCCCCGCTGCAGGGGGCCTGCGTGCAGCTTCCTCCCCGAGGCTGCCGCGCCGGGCGGCTGAGGCGGGCCCTGCTCATGAATACCAATCAGGCCTGGTAATTCACAGTAAGTGGGATCCAGATTGACTAATAAGCAAGGCTTTCACCCCAAACTGGGTCCGCGAGGAGAGCCGCGCTGGCGGGCAGGTGTGGGCACGATGTGACTGGAATTGGAAAGCGGTGAGGTGGCGCGGGCACCCGGGGGCGGGGGAGGGCTGCAGCCACCCCGGGGAGCGGGGGGCAGGGGGGCCACCACCCTGGGGAGCCCCTGGGCTCTGGCCAGCCCGGAGGGGACGGACCGTGCAAGCCCCTCCCCGTCCTGACCACGGGCGCGGTGGCCCCTGGGGCCCGCTACCCTGAGGGCGTCCAGCCCAGCCCGCAAGGGGGGTTCTGGGGACTGGACAGCCAGCGGGTGATGCCAGGCCAGGGTTGGACCCAGCACCCCAAGCGCGACGCGGGTCAGGGCCCCTGGGGGCGGGGCAGAGCCAGCAACTTGGCACCGCGGAGCCCGGGGCGGGCAGCCGTGCAGGGGGGACGGAGCCCCGGGTCCCGGTGGCTCTGGGCGAGGGGCCTCTCAGCCGACCCCGCCCTGACTCCCGCCAGGCCTGTGGGCCCCGCGCTGGGCGCCCGCGTCAGACCATATGCCCCATCCACCCCTGCACCCCACGGATGCATGCGTGTGTGTGTGTGTGTGTGTGTGTGTGTGTGTTGTGTTTTTCTGTGTCTATAGTATGTGTCCGTGAATTTATGGGTTTCTGTTTGTGACTGTGTGTGTATGTCTGTGCATGTATGGTTGTGTGTGTGTTTGTGTCTTTGAGTGTGTGTCTATGTATGTGTCTGTGCATGTTTGGTTGTGTGTGTTTGTGTCTTTATGAATATGTATGTATGTGTGTGCATGTATGTATGCATATATATCTGTATGTGCATGTATTTGTGCTTGTGTGTTTGTGTCTGTGTTTGTGTATTTTTGTGTACATGTGTGTCTTGTGTTTGTTTTTGTGCATGTGTGTTTGTGCATGTGCATGTGTGTTTATGTGTGCATGTATGTTTGTGTGCATGTGTGTCTCTGTACATGTATGTACATGTGTGTCCATGTGTATACATGTGTGTCTGTGTGTGTGTGCGTGTGTGCACGAGGTGTGGGGAATCCAGCCGGGGCTCCCACTTGCTCTCTTGCTGAGCCACACCCCCAGCCCCCTCCCAGGTTTTCATCCATGGACACTTCCTGGTTCCCTTCCCCTGGGGTTTGGGGCCCTTGGGAGAGGACAGACGCCCGTCTCTGTGAGGGTTTGGGCCTCTGGCCGGGGGGCTTCCTGGGCTGGCCGGGGGCCCCAGGGGACTCAGCCCCTGGCAGCCGGGAAACCTCAGAGAAGTCCCAAGGACAGAGCTCAGCCCTGCTCAGCCCCGCGACAGACCCCGGCCCGGGAGGGGGTGACTTCCAGCCCCGCACGCGTGGGCCTCGCCTGGGCCCGTCCCTGCTCACCCTGCCGGGGCCGCGGCTGTCCTGGTCTCCTGCGAAGCCGCCCTCGGCTCTGCCGCCAGCACAGGGTGGGGGGATTGGGGGGGGTGGCTCGGGGCCCGCACGAGCCCCCAACTCTCCCCCGGGCGCCGCTGGTGTGAGGCTGCCCCCGTCGCCCGCCCGACTCCCCAGCTCAGGCGCGTCCCAGGGCCCTGGGCGGGGGCTCCTGGGCTGGTCTTCGGAGCCAGAGGTGGGGGCCGGCCCAGGGCCCCCCACCCCCACGCAGGCCCGCTACCCCCTGGCCTGTCCCGCCTCCACGCCGGCCCCCCATATCCCGCCCGTGACACGCGTCCCGGGACTCCCTTGGTCCCTCACAGCCCGCGGTCAGCGGCCAGGCGGGGGTCCAGGCCTCGGGGCCAGGGCCAGGCGGGTGGTCTCTGCTCGGGACCCGCCGGCGGGCACCCCCCTGGCCAGCTGACTGGGCAGTGTCCAGGGCAGCCGTGGGGTCCCGCTTAGCGGGGGCGCAAACCCGCCTGCCCCCCCAGCCCCGCCCAGCAGCATCTGGCCACAGCCCCCGCCCCCGCTGTCCCTCAGAGGGCAGAGCTGGGCCCCGGACTCTGCCCCCGCCCGTGTCTCCTCCCCGGCCCGTGGCTTCCCGCCAGGGTCCCCCACGCGGGCGCCTTCAACTCTGGCCCTTTCAGAAAGGAAGGGTTTCTGAAACCCTTTCTGGCTTCCTCGGCCCCCACCCACCTCACCCCTGCTGTTCCAGCAGCACCTGGGAGGCGACCCGAGGCCAGGGCCAGGGCCGGGTCCACCCCGAGGGAGAAGCTGGACCCCCCGGCCTTCAGTCAGAGCCACCGGCCAGGCCAGACAGCACCCCCGACCCCCAGAGGAGACCCCGAGCCCCGCCTGACACCCCTCACCCAGCACAGCACCTCTCACCTCACCCAGTACCCCTCACCCTGACCGAGCCCCCCATCCCGCCCTTCTCCCGCACCCCTGCCCAGCCCTTCTCTGCAGTTCCGATGCCCCGTTCCTTCACGAGGGGGGGGGCTGCTCATGGTGGGGAGGGGGAGAGCCAAGTCCGGCAGTCGGGGCTGCGCTGGCCTGCGTGGGCCGGCGGGGCGGCCGCGGGGTCCGGCTGCGGTGGCGGCTTCGTTAGAATGCGGCTCCCGGAGCCCCGCTCTCTGATGACTGCAGTGATTGACACTTACAAATTACCCAGCCGAAAGAGGCGAGTCTTTGACCCCTGAGTAACATCTTTGGCAAGCCTGAGATTTGCCAGCATTTTGTCATCTAATTACTACAAATCCCTTGAAAATTCACTGGCTGGTGAATTTTTAATGCGGGGCAATTTCAATGCGATGCATCGCCCAGATGGGTTCTTGCGTTTCTCACCTCTCTCCCCCTCTCCCCCTCTCTCCCTCTCTCCCCCTCTCTCCCTCTCTCTCTCCCTCTCTCCCTCTCCCTCTCTCTCCCCCTCTCTCTCTCCCTCTCTCCCTCTCTCCCCCTCTCTCTCTCCCTCTCTCTCTCCCCCTCTCTCTCCCTCTCTCACTTTTTCCCTCTCTCTCTCCCTTTCTCCCTCTCTCTCCCCTTCTTTCCTTCTCTCTCTTCTCTCTCCCTGTCCCTCCCTCTCTCCCTCTCTTTCCTTCTCCTCTCTTCCCTTTCTTTCTCTTTCCCTCTCTCTTTCCCTTCTCCTCTCTCCTGTTCTTTCCCTCTCTCTCCCTTCTCTCTCTTTCCCTCTCTCTCTCTTTCCCTCTCTTTCTCTTTCCCTCTCTCTCTCCATCTCTCTCTCCACCATCCCAATCTCCATCTTTCTGTTTATCCCCCATCTCTCTCCATCTTTGTCTCTCTCATTACCCCCTTCTCTCCTCTCTCTTTCCCCCTCTCTCTCTCTTCTCCCCATCTCTCCGCCATTCCTCTCTTCACTTTAATCATCCTACAAACTTTTTTTTTTTGCTTTTTGGGTCACACCTGGCGATGCTCAGGGGTCACTCCTGGCTCTGCACTCAGGAATTACTCCTGGCCATGCTCAGGGGACCATATGGGACGCTGGGAATAGAACCCGGGTCGGCCGCGTGCAAGGCAAACGCCCTCCCCGCTGTGCTATCGCTCCAGCCCCTCATCCTACAAACTTTTGAACGAGGGGGATTTCGGGAGCCGCCTCTGGAGAGCCTGGCCGACCCTCCCAGGAGAAGGGTCCCCTCCTGCCCCGACCACACGTGGGCCTGCATCCCCCTGACCCGTCCGCGGCACCGCAGGCCCGAGGCCCCAGCTCTCACCCCTGGCGGGGGGGTGGGGGGGGTGGGGGGTGGTGCCGAGGGCAGGGCTGTGACTCACGCTGAAATCTAGGCTCCTCGTTGCTGTTGCTGTTGCTGGTGTGGCGCCCCCTGCTGGCCTGCGCCGGCGTCCCCTGAGCCGGCCCCAGTACATTTGTCTCTCCTTGGGTCCCTCCCTGGAAGACTCTTGGGCGAGGCTGACATTGCGCTCTCGTGTTCAGTGCTCACCCCCGGCTCTCCCTATTTGGGGAGTCACTGTTGTAGGTGCCCAGGGGGCCACGCGGGACAGGGGTGGCTTTAGTGTCACTCCTAGGGTCGGGCGCTCCCCGGGGGGAAGGTTGGGGGGGCAGAGGTGGGACTTTCCGACCATCCTTGGGCCTTTGACCTTCTGGCCCCTGCCGGGCAGTGGGCCCTGCACCCCAGAATGACCCCCCACACCTCCCGCCCCCTCAGGGCAGTCAGGACGCAGGGGGTGTGGGGGGACCAGCTCGGTCTCGCCCTGTCTCGTCCCCTCCCACTCTTCCTGCCTCTTTTCCATCCCGCCTCTGCCTGGAGGTGGGATTCTGAGTTCTGCTCCGTGCAGAGCGGGCGCCGCCCCCGCCCTCCCGCCCCCCTCCCCCCCAACTGCCCCCACCCACCCGCCCCCACCGCACAGAGAAGCCCCCTCCAGCCCCGCCCCGCCCCCATTCAGGTGACCCAGGCTTCGCTTTTCAGCCGAGCTTCTGCTTACACGTGTCCTCGGCTGATAAAACGTCCCCCGCAGCCCCTCTCCCGCGGGACCCTCGCGGGGGGGGGGGGGGCGGGGGCGGGGCTGACAGCGCAGGGCCTGGGGCTGGGGGGATTCTCCCGCCTCCCGCCAGCAGGACACAGATCCCCGTCCTGGGCTCGCCCCGGGAGGGGAGAGGACTCCCGGGGAGCCTCTGGTGACACCTGCCCCCCGGGGTGGCACCCCAGCAGGAGGGGGCGGGGAGGGGTCCCTGGGGAAGGGGTGCTGCGGGGAGGGTGTGGAGGGAGAGAAGGGGCGTCGGGCTTCATACCTTATACCCAGAAGGTTCTAGAAGCGGCTGGGAGGATGCTCCCGAATAGACTCACCCGCGGCTTCTCTCCACCCCCCTCCTGCACGTGAACCCGGGTTTCCTCCAAATCCAGAATGTTCCAGGGCCAACGGCATAGGCACCCCTGAAGCGCCCCCCTATCCGAAGCCCCCCCCGCAGACGCAGGGACAGCAGCCCGCAGAGTGCCGGGTGGGGCCCGGTGGCTGCTGAGACAGGGCCCCGGGCAGTGATGGGGGGGCCGGGAGCAGGTGGGCTGGGAGCCACGCGAGGCGCCGGGCACACGTGAGAGGCGCCGGCCACGGCAGCAGAGGGGCCGTGCATGGCGAGACCCCGAAGGGGTGGGAGGGGACGGGCGACGAGCCTGGGGCCACACAGGCATTGAGACCCCTCAGCCAGCCAGGGCGGGCCTCAGGCCAGAGGGTCCCCCGAGACCTAGGTCAGGCCTGCAGCGACCCCCACAACACACGTGCGCAGCGCCCGGGCCCACCAGGAAGAGAAGCAGAAGAACTTGGGGTGAGCTGTGAGGGGAGGGGGCGGGGGGAGCTGTGAGGGGTGAGTGGTGAGCTGTAGGGGTGAGGTGTGAGGGGTGAGCTGTAGGGGTGAGGTGTGAGGGGGTGAGCTGGAGGGGTGAGCTGTGAGGGGTGAGCTGCGAGGGGTGAGGGGTGAGGTGTGAGGGGTGAGCTGTAGGGGTGAGCTGTGAGGGATGAGCTGTAAGGGGTGAGCTGTAGGGGTGAGCTGTGAGGGATGAGCTGTAGGGGTGAGCTGTAGGGGTGAGCTGTGAGGGGTGAGCTGTGAGGGGTGAGCTGTAGGGGTGAGCTGCGAAGGGTGAGGGGTGAGCTGTGAGGGATGAGCTGTGAGGGGTGAGCTGTAGGGGTGAGCTGTGAGGGATGAGCTGTGAGGGGTGAGCTGTAGGGGTGAGCTGTAGGGGTGAGCTGTGAGGGGTGAGGTGTGAGGGGTGAGCTGTAGGGGTGAGGTGTGAGGGGTGAGCTGTAGGGGTGAGCTGTGAGGGGTGAGCTGTGAGGGGTGAGCTGTAGGGGTGAGCTGCGAAGGGTGAGGGGTGAGCTGTGAGGGGTGAGCTGTGAGGGGTGAGCTGTGAGGGGTGAGCTGGGTGAGCTGGAGGGGTGAGCTGTAAGGGGGAGCTGTGAGGGGTGAGCTGGAGGGGTGAGCTGGAGGGGTGAGCTGTGAGGGGTGAGCTGTGAGGGGTGAGCTGTAGGGGTGAGCTGCGAAGGGTGAGGGGTGAGCTGTGAGGGGTGAGGTGTGAGGGGTGAGCTGTAGGGGTGAGCTGTGAGGGATGAGCTGTAGGGGTGAGCTGTGAGGGGTGAGCTGTGAGGGGTGAGCTGGGTGAGCTGGAGGGGTGAGCTGTAAGGGGGAGCTGTGAGGGGTGAGCTGGAGGGGTGAGCTGGAGGGGTGAGCTGTGAGGGGTGAGCTGTGAGGGGGTGAGCTGTAGGGGAGAGCTGTGAGGTATGAGCTGTAGGGGTGAGCTGTGAGGGGTGAGCTGGAGGGGTGAGGGGTGAGGGGTGAGCTGTAGGGGAGAGATGTGAGGTATGAGCTGTAGGGGTGAGCTGTGAGGGGTGAGCTGGAGGGGTGAGCTGGAGGGGTGAGGGGTGAGGTGTGAGGTATGAGCTGTAGGGGTGAGGTGTGAGGGGTGAGCTGTTACCGTCAGCGTCCCCAGCCTTGGCGCCCCAGCCCGCCAGCCGTGCAGCGGGAGGGTGGGATGGATCTCCCTGTCTCACTGTCCCTCTGCTTCTGGCTGGGCGGGTCCAGGGGCCAGAGCCCCCCCCCCCCCGCCCCCAGTCCTGCACCTTCCTCCAAAACTGCCAGGAGCGACCCTCGGCACAGCTGGGTGTGGCTCCCCCACACAATAAAAGCAAATAAAATTCCTCTCTCCTCCCGAGCTTGTCTGGGAGCACTCCCCCCCCCCCCAGGGCACCCGCAGCCGGGCGACTGCTGGGCACGGCCCCGGGACTCCCGGCCTCGCCGCCCTCCTTCCTGCCCCTGATCCTGCACCCAGACGGGCTTCCTGGGGCCAGAGCGGCCGTGCAGAAGGGAGGGTGCCTGCCCTGCATGCCGTCCTACGGGTTCGAGCCCCACACCCCACATGGCCCCCGAGCACCGCCAGGAGCGACCCCTGAGCATCGCTGGGCATGACCCCAAACAGACCAGCTGAGAGCCAGCGTCACCGTTCCCCGGCTCAGCGCAGCCAGTGCTCAGACGAATTTTTTTTTCTTTGCTTTTTGGGTCACACCCGGCGATGCTCAGGGGTTACTCCTGGCTTTACACTCAGGAATCACTCCTGGCAGTGCTCAGGGGACCCTATGGGATGCTGGGAATCGAACCCGGGTCGACCCTGTGCAAGGCAAACGCCCTCCCCGCTGTGCTGTCACTCCAGCCCCTCAGACGGGGAGTTCTTGCCTCTGACACTCCTGGGCACCAACGAAGATCCAGGGGAAAATGCGATCACCGTTCTGGCAGGGCCCGAGGGCGGGAGGGGAGCCGGCGGGGGCTGTGGTGGTGGGAGAGACACTTGCCAGGAAGGGACATTTAAGTCAGGGCGGGGCACCCAGACCTCGCTCCCGGAGCACTGTGGGTGAGCTAAAGAATGTGCTGGCAGATTTATTGTTTTCTTTCTTGATTCCCTCATTTCTTGTTTTTATTTTTATTTATTTATTTTTGCAATGCAGGAGCACTGCTGTTAATTGTGCTGGCAGACCCTGAGCGGGGCAGACGGCCCACCCTCCCTCACAAAGGTGCAGAGGGGCACGAGAGACGTGTTGGTCAGTCAGGAATACGGGTTCCCAGGCTCTCCCCTGATGCTGCAAGACAGTGGATCTTTTCGGGAAAGTTTGTCTCCTCCCGGTTGGGGAAACGTAATAAAGATAAGTTAAGCTGCAGGCCCTCCCTTCCCCCCAGCTGGAGGCTGCTGAGATGTCTGCTCAGATGCCCGGAGCAGAGGCAGCCGTCCTGTGGCCATGAGAAGGGCCCAACTCCAGGAGAGGCTTGGGCCCGCCCGCTGGCTCTGCAGACTCTCGCTGTGGGAGACGAGCGTCCCCGCCGCCTGACACCAGCGAGTCCACACTTGCTGCCTGTTGTGCCAAGGGTTCTGGGCTGGCATAGGGCGAAGGGTGCAGGCCGGAGCAGGAGTGACGCTCTGTGGAGTCAGGCGTGGAGCGGGAGCGGGTGCGAGCCCGGCTGGACCGAGGGAGTGTTTCCGTCTCGGCCCCTGCCTGTAGGGAGGAACTCGGGGACGGAACGAAGGCAGGGGAGCGTCCTGTTCTACATGCGAGGCCAACGGGAGAACTGCTTCCCGGGGTTGATCTGTGCGTCCTCAAGCCTCGGTGGGGAAGGACCGGCCACACACACACACACACTCACACACACACACACTGAAACACACACACACTGAAACACACACACATATACTCACACACGGACTCAGACACTCAACACACATTGAAACACACACATACATGCACTCACATGCACACACACCCTTACATACTCATACACACACATTCACACAGACGCACTCACACATACATTCACACACACACTGAAACACACACATATACTCACACTCAACACACATACATTGAAACACACACATGCACACAGAACACACAGACACACACATTCACAAACACTGAAACACACACATGTACTCACACACACACTGGCACACACACATTCATACACACACTGAAACACACACATATACTCACACACACACACTCACATTCACATACACGCTGAAGCACACTGAAACATATACATATACTCACACACGGACTCACACACTCAACACACACACATTGAAACACACACACGTACTCACACACACATGCAGACACACCCTTATACACATACTCATACACATACACACATTCACACACACACAGACACGGGGTGGGGGGATTTTCAGGATGGTAAGTCAGGTGACAGTACCTGGTCCATGGAGAAGGGAAGAGAGAGATGACCAGGGTGACAGATTCTTCACACGGTGTCAGGAAGAAGACCAGGGACACTGGCTCTCTGTCCGCCTTCTCCCGAGACCCGCCTAAGTTCTCGCTGCGCGGGGCTCGGCCCTGCAGTGGAGCCCCACAGTGGCCGGGGGCTTCCTTCTCACCCGGGGAGACCCTCGGAGGCGGGGGTGGGAGAGAGCGAATCCCCCACGCAGGGAGGACTGTGCCGGGACCCCCGTTCCCCGAGGACAGAAGGTGGAAGGGGCCGGCCAGGGCGGGTCCCCGGGCTCGGAAGCAGGAGCTGGTGCCCCCTTGGCCAGACCCCGCGCCCTCGGCCCTGAGCAGGGACTCGGAAATGGGGCGTCGGTGCTCCCGGAACACGGCGGGGAGGGCGCACCCCACTGTGCCCCCCAGATAGCCGGACCCTTGCCGCCTGCAGGAGGCAGCTGCCCGGGAGAAGCAGCCCCCCCACCCCGTGAGCCTGTCCCGACTCACAAGACGCCACAACCACTGGACAGGGGGGCGTGTGGGGAGATGCTCAGAGGCGAAGCCCCGGGTCCGAGGCAGAGACCCGGGTTCCGGCCCTGGCACTGCATGGTGGTCCCCATCACCACTGTGCCCTCAGCCCCGAGCCTTGACCCGCCGGCCTGGTTGGTGAGAGATCACTGAGGGGGCCCCCAGTTCCCCTGAGCACCGCTAGGGAGCACCCCTCCCTCGCAAAGACCAGGCGATTTCCGTATGGTCGACCACCCTTGATGGGTGACCGTGGAATTTCCTTCTCCCGGGGCGCCGTGGGGCTCCGCCTTCCTGGGGGCTCCCGGGAGCCCCTCAGCAAGCCTCTCTCCTGGGCTTTGTGGTGGACGGAGCACTGTCTGCCCTGGGTCAGACCCGCAGGTGGGAGAGGTCCGGAGCCGCCCCCGGCGTCCCACTTGGCCCCCTTTCCTCCACTCGCCCCTTCACGGCTTGGCTCCCTGCAACGCCCCGGTGTTCTGCCCGATTGCCGCTGGTAACCCGACCGTCCTCCACGCCAACCCCCAGGGAAGGAATGAATGTGCGTGTGTGGCGGGCGGTGCAGAGACGCCTGGGGGGGTGGCTGCAGAGAAGAGCGCCCCCTGCTGGCAGAGCTGAACCTCTCCTCCAGGAGCGCCCCGAGCAGCCCCGCCTTCCTGCTCCGGAGCCGTCTCAGGCAGGGGACACGGTCCTGCAGACCCACCCCCCACCCCAGGGTGCCCACTGCCTGGCTGAGGAGGGCCGGACGCCTTCTGTGTCCTGGCGGCATCAGGGGGGCGCGTCAGGACCGTCCTTGAGGCTGCTGAGAAAGCGTCTTGGTTCTGCGCTCTCGGAGCTGGGCTCACACACCCGGCGGTGCTCAGGGCTCTGCACCCAGGACTGACTCCTGCTCAGGGGGCCTCGGGGGTGGGGGGCGGGGGTCCAGCCTGGGCTGGCCGCGGGCAAGGCCAGCGCCTCACCTGCAGTACTCTCGCTCCAGCCCCAAGGAAGTGGGGAAGGGCCTCGACCCCTACAAGTGCCTTAGGGACACCCCACAGAAGGGTCCTGGGGTCGGGTCAGCAGTGCGGCTCTCCCTGTGCTCTCGGGCACGTCCACCGCGGCATTAGACGGCCGTTCTGACCGCTGTCCAGCCAAGCTGACCCCTCGCGGCACTGCCTCCCCCGCTCCCAGATGCTCCAGGCCCATCAGACCAGAAGCTTCTCCGCCCTCTGTGCCCACCTGCCCGTGGTCCTGACTTGGGCCCGTCAGGTTTGGGCATGGGCAGAGGGTTCCTTGCTCTTGGATCCAAGAGGACCTCCGCGTTCTGCTGGGTCGAAGGGTGGCCTCCAAGGTGCTGCTTGGAGAGCAAAACGGAGACATTCTGAAAACTAATCGACTTCCCAGAGAAATAAGAAACTCAAGTACCGTGGATACCGTATCTTCTGGAAAGTGCATCACAAGTTTGTGTCTACCGTATTTTCTGGAAAGCACGGCGTGTTTTGCAAGAAGCTCTGGCATGTCTTCTGAGCGGGGGGTGGAGTTGTCTCTCTTGTGTTTGCAGGTCACAGAACTCACCCCCCACACACACCAGCTTCTCAGGCCCGTGCTGACATTCAGTGTGGCAGTCTGGTCGGTCGGGGACATTTGGTCATGGGGGAAGATAAACCAGGCCCCGATCTTTCCATGCAGTCAGCCCCCAGCGGCTGTTAGTCGGCGGGGAGGGGGGACTTGCTCTCAGTGCTTATCTCAGTTTCCCCCCACTTTACCCACGAGACAGTGGGGGCCCAGAGAGGTGAAGCCACTCGTTGAAGGTCACACAGCATAGCCAGGATTAAACCAGGTCAGTCTGGTAAAGATGCTCTTTCTCAGACCACAGTGATAGCAGCTTCTTAACGTGTGCTTGTGTGTGTGTGTGTGTGTGTGTATAAGTCTGTGAGTGTGTGAGTGTTGGTGTGTGTGAGTGTGCGTGTGTGTACGTGAATGACATTTGTGTCCCCATGTATGTTTGTACATGTGTGCTGCAATGTTTGCGTGTGTACATATGTGTGGGCACGTGTGTATACACGTGCCTGTGTGTATGTGAATGTAGTGTAAGGGGGTGGGGAGAGAAATTTCCAGAAATCCCCACTCTGGGAACACTGCCGGGTCTCAGGCGGTCTAGACTGCTGCTGTGGCCAGGTGACCCACAGCCACTGAGGCGGGGGGCACAGGGCACCCCCAGAAAAATCCCGCGGGGCCTCCGGCCCCTGCGAGCTGCCGGACCACGTGCCTCACCCTCGGGGCCTGCAGCCTTCCTGGGAGGGTGGTGGCCCTCCCGGGACCCCCGAGTTCACACACCGGGAGATTCTCATTTTCACCCGCAGACAGCCTGTCTGTGCGAGTCGGAGCCGCCTTCTTTTTTCCCTCGAATGATAATTCCCCCCCCCCCCACACACACACACTTTTTCTCTCTTTTTTTTTTTTTTTTTTTTTGTAGCTAAAAATCACCCAGGCTTGTCCAGACGAGAGGGCAGAAAATTATGCGGTGAAAGAGAAGGGAAGATAATTTCTCTGGGTCACGGGTATTCACGCTGTCATCGTCTGCGGCGGGCGCGGGGGAGGGGCGGGGCGCGGGCCGGGGATGGAAATGAAGGCTGGTCCAGATCCATCACTGTCCCCTCGCTCGCCGGGGAAGGGGCTGCCGAGGGAGGGGGCTGGGCGGCCTCAGTTTCCCTACTGAGAATCCGGGCATGCCACACGCTGCTCCACCCACCAGCCCTGTGCGGGCAGATGACAAACAGGAATATTCTGGAAACCCCAGACCAAGATCTGGCAAAGTGGAGCTTGCTGATCCCCCCCCCTCAAAGCTGATGAAGTCTGGGAGCCAGGGTTGGACTCAAACCCAAGCACAGTCCTGGTGTGTGTGTGTGTGTGTGTGTGTGTGTGTGTGTGTGTGTGTGTGTGGAGGGGTGGATTTGTGACCTCTCTGGACCTCAGTTTCCCCATCTGTGCAGTGGGGCTAAGAACACTGTCCCGGGGCTGGAGCAATAGCACAGCGGGGAGGGCGTTTGCCTTGCACATGGCTGACCCGGGTTCGATTCCCAACATCCCATCGGGTTCCCCGAGCACCACCAGGAGTAATTCCTGAGTGCAGAGCCAGGAGTGACCCCTGTGTATCGCCAGGTGTGACCCAAAAAGTAAAAAAAAGAAAAAAGAAAACCCAAACCTGTCCCCCTAGGGTGGTTGTGGGACCCAGTGTTCTCACCCCACTAGCAGCCACAGGGCTCTGGGGGCCCCCACCGGCCCCCCATCCGCCTCATGTGCCTGAGAAACCTTTGGGGCCAGAGACAGGCCCGCCAGCACCCAGCCACAGGGCGGCTCCGGGGTCCTGAGGCCGCATCCCCATGAGCCTCAGTTTCCCCATCTGCAAAGAGTGTGTGGCAGCACCTCACACAGAGGGTCCCGCCTGGTGAGGTGATGACGCGGGTCTGCCCAAGTCTTGCCTCGACTCCTCGATTCCGCCACCCCCACCCCTGAGCATGTGGCTTGCTGGTGTCCACGGGGCAGGGGGGGACGAGGAAGGCCCAGCAGCCTGGGCACCAAGAGGAAGGAGCCGGGCTTCAGGGCTGCCTGTCCTGCAGGGCTGACACACCCTGGGGACGCCTGGGGACGGGGAGGCTCCAGCCTGAGAGGAGGCGAACAGCCTCAAACCACAGCAGAGACGCGCCCCAAGGCCGTCGTGTGGCTGCTTTCACGGTCTGGCCTCGCGGGGACCCTCCCCCACCACGTCATCGGTGCCACTAGCCTGGAAAGACCCCCACTCCCCCCCGTTCTGTGTGAATCTCGGGATCAGGGTGTGTCCAGAGGCCTCCTGTCCAGTCCCCCGCCGCTGGCAGTCGCCGCAGCCCTGCCCCCCAGCCTAGCCCCCCGCGCGTGGCTCTCGGAAGGCCCCCCTGGTGCCCGCTGTCCTCTCTCCCGCCGGGGCAGCGTGGCGTCGACCTTCAAGCCGGGCTCCCAGGCTGAGTTGGGACCTTGAGACTCCCCCAAGCCGAGCCCGGCTGTGGCGGGGCCGCGGTGCCTCCCTGTCCGTTCCCCGGCAGACATGACCAATCAATCAAGGCCATCTCTCCTGCCCCGGGCAGCCTCTCAATCACGCGGGCGGCTCCGGAGGCCGCAGCTAATGGCCACGGGGAGCCGAAAGGAGAAAGACAATAGCTGTGCGCAGTGCTGGGAGCCTGGGGCCGTCCTGGGGTGTGGGAGGAAGCCCCGTCCAGGTGCTGCCTTCAGTGGGGGGCCTGGCGGGTACTGAGAACCCTTGGCCCAGAGAGGACACTGGGTCTGACAGGTCCTGGCAGGAGTCTGCGGGTTGTTTAGGTCAAAGCCACGTCTTCTGCCTTCCCAGAACTCAAGTCTCTAAACAGGGGACTTCCCCGGGGCCAGAGAGATGGCCTAGGGGTTAGGGCTCTGGCCTTGCCTGTGGCCACCGGAGTTTGGCCCCCCAGGTGTTGCCAGGTGCGTCTCTGGGGCCCCGCCCCCCACCAGGATGGCCCAAGTCCCTCTCGGCACCCGGACCCCACCTTTGAGTCACCAGCCCGGGAGGCCGAGTCAGCAGGACGGAGCCTCCCCCACCAAAAATAATAAAAAATCGGGGCCGGAGTGAGAGGAAAGCAAGTAGGGAACTTACCTGTCACTCGACCGACCCGGGTTCCATCCCCGGCACCCCGTAGGGTCCCGAGGAGCACCACCGGGAGTGATCCCTGAGCGCAGAGCCAGGAGGAACCCGAGCCCTCAGCCAGGTGTGGCCCCAAGACAAAGCATCATGATAAAAATAAAAGACATTTTCCCAACAGAGAGTGAAGGAGGAAGGAGTGAGCCCCCTGCCCCTACCACCCCTCCTCTGCTTCTAAAACCTCCTGGTGCTTTACAAACTTTAAAAGGCAAAAGTAGGGGCTGGAGCGATAGCAAAGTGGGGAGGGCGTTTGCCTTGCACGCGGCCGACCGGGGTTCAATTCCCAGCACCCCATAGGGTTCCCTGAGCACCGCCAGGAGTAATTTCTGAGTGCAAGAGCCAGGAGTAACCCCTGTGCATTGCCAGGTGTGGACCCCCCCCCAAAATAAAAGAAATAAATAAAAGGCAAAAGTAGACCCTGAGACTCTGGTTTCCCACTGCCTCCTCCTTGGAGTGGCTGCTCGTGGTTTCCCTTCCAGAACCTTCCAGAAGCTTCCAGCAGAGGTTCAGACAGAGACCTTGGGCGGTGGGTGTGTATTTGTTGGGGTGGGGGACAGTGGCCCCGGCTGGTGGGTCTGGCTGCAAAGGCTGGGCCTCCGGGAAGGTCAGTTTGTCTCCGAATCCCGTTTGACGGATGTGCCCTCGGTGTCTGACGCTGTCCGGTGGCTGAGGACGACTCCTGTCCACTCTGCCTGAGCCGTCCGCCCTGACCCCCAGCCCCGGGACCGCGCCCTTGCAGAGTGCCCCCGCCTCGACCCATTTATCCTCTAGAGCCCTGAGGTTTCTGAGTCTGTTTCCCGCCCAGACCTGGCTGTTCTCCGGCTGCTGGGTGATGTGGACACGACTGGTCTGGGCCCCTGAGGGCCTGGGCCGCGCTGGACACCGGCAGGTGATGTGCAGGGCCCCGCCCGACTCACCGGTGGGAGGGAGTAGCCGGCGCCTGGCCCGGGGCTTCTCCGTGTGCCTCTGTGTGAGTTTAATTCCGTGACCCGCCTCGGTGGGGCTGACCCTGCTCTCCCCGCCCAGGGCCGAGCACCCGGGCCTGCAGAGGGGGGCCCGGTGCACGCCGGGAGCCGCTGGGATTGGGGGCCAGGCAGGGGTGAGTGGAGGCAGCGCGGGCGGGACACAAAGAGGCCAAGCCCCGTGTCCATCCGCCCTGGGCTGAGAAGCTCCGATGAGCTTTGCCCAGGTCTCGGCCATCCAGGGCCACGGTATTCCCGGGCGGCCACTGCACCGGGGTCACGGCCACACCTCCCCCCTGCAGCCACTGCACCGGAGGGTCACAGCCACACCCCCCCTGCAGCCACTGCACCGGAGGGTCACAGCCACACCCCCCGTGCAGCCACTGCACCCAAAGCCACTGCACCCAAGACACTGCATTTCCCCAGCCACTGCACCCAGGGCCACTGAACCTCCACCACCACCCCCTGCAGCCCCTGAGCTCCAGGCTGCTGTGCTCCGGACAGTCACCGTACCGAGGCCACCACGTTGCAGAACAGAGCTGCAGCCTCACCCCCTTTTATTATTTATTTGTTTATTTATTTTTGCTTTTTGGGTCACACCCGGCGATGCACAGGGGTTACTCCTGGCTCTGAGCTCAGGAATCACCCCTGGCAGTGCTCAGGGGATCCTATGGGATGCTGGGAATCGAACCCGGGTCGGCCACGTGCAAGGCAAATGCTCTCCCTGCTGTGCTATCGCTCCAGCCCCTACCCCGTTCCCCTCTTTATACCAGGAGGCTTTTTCTTCCTTTTCCTGACCCGCAGCTGGGCATCAGACAGACGAGCTTGTGTTTGGAGACATTGCCAGTCCCGTCCTGTGTGGCTTTGGGGAGCTTACTTGCCCTCTCTGAGCCTGCGTGTCCTGCCAGATGGCACCCGTGCATGTGCCCACGATGCAGGGCGAACAAGATGAGGAGAGCACACTGGTGAGAAGCCTAGCAGGGAGGCGGTGCACGATGCCCAGGAACCCGCCCACTCCCCCGGGGGTCCCTGGGAGCAAGACCGTGTCTGCCGCTCAAGACCACCGCCATGGCCCTCCAGAGGGTGGGTGGCCGGCGCCCCCTGCAGGTGTGCGGAAGGCAGGTCTTATGGCGGCATATAAGCAGATGGAGCTCAGTCCCCCACCTGTGCCTGCTTTCACGCCAGATGTTGTGGCTGCCTCAGTTTCCCCATCGTGAAGGGGAGGCATTTGTGGAGGGCCCTCGGACAAGATCGGGTGTCCTCGGTGAGGCGTGGGGTGGTGCCTGTGTGCCCTCGGCGTGGGGACTCACTCAATGGCGAGGCCCCAGAACTCCATAAAACCCAAGCGACAGTTAAGTGGGACCTGGGCGGCCGCGGGAGTAATTAGCACACTCCCGCAGAGAGGAAACCCAAATGTCAGGCAGCGCGGGGACATTAGAGCTGGCCCCTGCGCGGCCCCGGGAGCCGCCAGGGCTGGGGACTGCGTCAGGCAGCCTGTGACCCGCTCAGCCGAGATCCCGCACCTGCTGGAGGTCCCCTCACCGTTGCCCTCTGTCCAGTGGGCCGTGTCCACCGCGTGGGGGGGGGGTGCAGGAAGAAGTGTCTCGGACCTGGGGTAAGAATGTAAGGCCCTGAAGGGCCACCAAACAGAGTGTCCAGGGCCCCGCAGGCGTCACCAGCAGCCAGATGGCTTGAGCGGATGTTCTACCCCCCACTACTCTGGCTGAGGGGGGGCTTCTGGGGGGTGGTGAGTGGGGGGAGGGCAGAGCCATCGCTACCAAGGCCTGGTGGGTGCAGAAAGGCATCCCGCATACCTAGAAAGCAAGTCACTTAAGGGCATGGGTGGGTGGGAGGGGCGCGTTCTACAAAAGGAACAGAAAGGAAAGAAAGAAAGAAAGAAAGAAAGAAAGAAAGAAAGAAAGAAAGAAAGAAAGAAAGAAAGAAAGAAAGAAAGAAAGAAAGAAAAGACAGAAAGACAGAAAGAAAGAAAGAAAGAAAGAAAGAAAGAAAGAAAGAAAGAAAGAAAGAAAGAAAGAAAGAAAGAAAGAAAGAAAGAAAGAAAGAAAGAAAGAAAGAGTGAATGTGTGAGTGATTTTTCTCATCTGCAGTTTGGAGTAACAGGTGGGGGTCGAGGGGCTGACAGGGGGGTGTCTGCAATGGAAGGGTGTGTGTGCCCTGTGCTTCTCACTGCTGGGCACCAAAGCAGCATGTCCTGAAGCTGTCCGGTTGGCCCATCCAGGGTGCTGAGAGGGGCTGGAAAGTGGGTGAAGGATGGACGCGGGTGAAGGGTTGGTGGCGGCTGCTCCCAAGCAGTGTTCTGGGGGTCCTGGGGCCCCTCCTGGTGATACTCAGTTCAAGGTTGCTCAGAGACCTACCAGGGGTCCCTGCTGCCGTATCTGGGGGAACATGTGACACTGGGAATTGAACTTGTGGCCTCCAATGACCATGGAATTAATTCCTTTGGGCGCTGAGGGGGGTTGGGTGACACCCAGCAGTGCTCATGGACTATTCCTGGCTCTGTGGAACCTCGGTGGTGCTCAGGTTGACGATACAGGGTGGCGGGGACTGAACTGGGGTCAGCTGCGCAGAGTGGATTCTCGAGCCTCAAGGTCACACCCCAGCTCTGCTCTCCTCGCTGTGGCTCTGAGCAATGGCCCCCACCTGAGTCTGTTCCCCCCAACACATACAGCCCACAGCCCTGGCCTATGGGGGTCCCTCTGTGGGTGTCAAAGTTCTTCGAGTGGGGTGACCCCCGACTCTCCCTCTGCCCTGTAGTCTCATCTGAGGCGTCTGGGGATTCTCCCGGATGCTGTGGGGGACGATTATTCATTTCCAGGACGGTCCCTCTGTTCTCCAATGGCAGCGGAGAAACGGCAAAGGGATCTACTGAGCACAGGGATGCAATGAGGGGGCAGAGACAGAGGAGGAGCAGCCATCAGGGACCCACAGCAGACGACGTCACACGATGCTGCAGATCGGGGAGGACAACACAAGGACCTGACGGCCCCCACCTCTGGCCTTGCCTGGCCGCACCGCGCCCTGGGTGGCCGAGATCCGGTCCCTTTCTTGGCTTCAGTACGCAAAGTGGGTGTGATAAAGAGCCTCGAACTAGCTGACAGAGAATGAACCGGGGCCCCGTATGCACAACTACATTAATTTCTTTGCATGCCCTTAAAAAAAATTTTTTTTTATTAAAAACACCGTGATTTACCAAGTTGTTCGTTATACAGTTGTCTCAGGCATTTAGTGTGTTCCAACACCGCCAGAGGTCTGCACGCCCTTCTGTCGCTAAGGCTGGGGGGACGCTCTCCAGGGCCCAGTGGAGACCTGGGGGGGACTGATCTGGAAGTGACCACTTCGGGAGGGGCTGGGGGGACCCCGAGTGCAGGAGAGGATGGAAACTGAGTCCCGGGGCCTGGCCGGGGGTCGGGGCTCAGGTCTGGGAGGCTGGTTTGGTTAAATACCCTTTACGAAAGTCCCCTGTGAAGATGAGACCCAGCTTTTAAAATTTTTTTTATTTTTAATTTTTTTGCTTTTTTTGGTCACACCCAGCAATGCACAGGGGTTACTCCTGGCTTTGCACTCAGGAATTACTCCTGGCGGTGCTCAGGGGACCATATGGGATGCTGGGATTCGAACCCGTGTTGGCCGCGTGCAAGGCAAACGTCCTACCCGCTATGCTATCGCTCCAGCCCCACCAGCTTGTTTTTAAAGGCCGTTTCGGGGTCTCCTATCCTGGTTTTCTGGAGGGGTCCAGCCTCGAGGGTTTCTCCTTCTCCAAGGGCGGGTACTGACATCATCACCTTTCACCGGTCTTGGTCCACGGAGCAAAGGCTTTCATCGCCTGAACTCACTGATTGGTCCAGGACAGGCACGAAGCCCAGAGGAGACCAATCAGAGCAGCTCAGCCTCCCTGGCAATACCGATTGGCTCAGGGGTGGGGGCACATGATCGATTTGGTCCAATGAGAGTTCAGTCAGGGATTTCCCCCGCCAGGCGTGATGAGAAAAGGGGAATTTGTTGTTATTCGTGGCGTGCCCAAAGGAGCCGTGGCAGAGCGGGTGTGCAGAAGGAAGTCGGCACCCACAGGCAGGAATGATGCCCCCCGTGGCACACAAGCCTCTGGATTCTGCTGAGCCTGAAGCCATCAACTCATTGGGATCTGTTCCATGAGACGACACGGCTTCCTTTCTCCTTAAGTCGGTTGGAGTTGGAGTTCTCCCTCGGCTGCTAAACATACGCGCCGTGGGCAGAGCCAGCTGCCTTCCTTTCCCCCAGAGGCATTTCTTTCCTTCAGCTGTCTGGGCACAGCGTGGAAGACCAGCAGCCTCGCGGGCACTGCCTCAGACACCCCTGGGGTAGATAGACGCAGCTCCAGATCATTCTAGCCTCACTCCCCTCACCTGTCGCCCTGGGATGGCAGCTTCCATGCGTGGGAAATGTGCCACCCTTTGCCTATGCCATTCCACCCCAAACGCCCTCCTTTCCCTCTGTGCCAACTTGCCACCGCCTCATCTTCCTCGTGCCCCATTCAGGAACGCCTAGTTCCAGGAACCAGAGTGACAGTACAGTGGGTAGGGTACAGTGGGTACTGTGGGTACAGTGGCACGCAAGCGACCCAAGTTCAACCCCCAGCACCAATTATGGCCCCCCCGAGCCCAACGAGGAGTGATCCCTGAGTGCAGAGTCAGGAGTAACCCCTGAGCATCGGCTGGTGTGAGCCACTTACTCCCCCATCCCTCCCCGTCCAAAAATAGCTTCCCTAGTTCCTCCTCTTTCCCTCAACACCCTTCACACGCTTCGAATCTCTCCTCCGGTACTGTGGGACAGTCCGGTGGTCACTGCAGGCATGAGGACTCTGGTTAAGTACCCCCGTCCCACTCCCCCCTACACAGCGTGAGCTAGAGGACCCTGTTCAGCACTCAGTTCCCAGCACCCGCACACAGCAGGCATGGAGCAGTGTGTGGTATGCTCAGTGCTGCTGGAGCCAGCGGGGTTTGTGCACTGGCTCCGCTGAAGGGGGTTGTCTTGACCCCGGGAGTGTCCATGCAGCCCGGCTGGACCCGGGACCAAGGAAGGTGATGCTGGTCTCTGTATGCTCAGCCTCAAGCCAGATGGCGGAGGAGCCATCCCTGGGCCCCAAGACCTGGAAGGCGGGGATGACGCCTGACAGAAGGGCCCTTCCAAGAACCCCAGGATGAGGGGATTCCAGAGCGCAGCGGTACTGCGGGCTGGGGGGCCGAGGGTCCCCGGGGGGCTCCTGGCTGCTGGCCCTGTGGCTTCACCCAGCTCCGCGCTCTCTGATTCCCGCTTCCCCCAGCAACCAAACAGAGAGGAGGCCCTGGGAGGAGGCAGCTGGCACATCCAGGTCCCCGTCCCTGCATCTGAACTCCAGGACTTAGGGCCAGCGGGGGTCACCCAGCCTATGCCTCAGTTTCCTTAGCTGCGGCAGCCTGGGAACCTAACTCCAGCGGAGACAGGAAGCAAGAGACAGTTTCATTAATTAAGTGCCTGACCAAGCCTGAATTTAATAGGCACTCGACGCACGTGGCCACCGCCGCTGGACTCTCCTCGATTAGCAAGATTAGCGGGAAGAGCCGGATAATGAACGGGCTGACCGCTGTGGCGCACCCAGCCCCGGGCCGGGGACCCCTGGTCCCTTGCCTTCACCTGCTGTGCATCCCGGGGGGGCGCCCACAAGCTAACCCACCCCATTAGGGGACTCTCGTGCTGGTATTGACACACAAAGGAGCCAGCTGGTGGCCTCTGACCCCTTCCCGCGCGGGGACCCAGGCGCATTTCGGCCCCAGCCCTCCTCCGAGAACAGTGCTCTAATCGCTTTTGACGCCCTGAAGGGCGTGACCTCACTTGATCTCTGCTCGGGTCCTCCTCTTCCCTCTTCCCTCTTCCCTCTTCCCGGCCACTGGGAGAGATGCTCATGGCAGATCTGTCTGCCGGTAAGGAAGTGAGTCCGGGGATCCCAACTGGACACGCCCATCACGGGTTGCCATGGCAACAGGCTGGGGCGGGGCCTGTGTCTGATCCCTGCCCCGCCCTCGGCCGCTGGGAGGAGTGTAAGTGACTGTCCTCTGAGCTGGGCTTGGGGGGCTTGACTCTGAGTTTCCCCACCCAAGGAGAGGTTTGTGCCCGAGTGAGCCCCTCTCGTTTCTCCCACGCGCCCCGCAGCCCACCCCCCAGCTCTCTGTCCGGGAGAAACACCGGCCTCTCTGGGTGGAGCGACTTCCCTTCAGTCTCTGGGGCCCTGCCCTTCTGGGCTGCAGGGGGAGGAGGCCCTGAGCCCCAGTGAACCCCTGAGGCTCCCGGATGGGGCTCAGGGAGGGGGAGGAAGCACCCAGAGAATCCGGGCTGTGTGATCTTTGCGGTTACCGCCTGCTGTGTGAGCCTGGGCCAGTTACTTAACATCTCTGGGCTCTTGGTCTCAGCTGCCGCCGGGGACTGATCGCACCACCTTGAGGACAGGCTCACTCTTGGCGCCTCGGTGAGGACAGAAGGAGGCGAGCCCAGACCCCCGCCGAAGCGTGGGGAGACTGCAGGGTCAGCCTGAGTCTCTGTGAGCCCCAAGCATGCGCAGTAGAATGGGCAACAGAGCCGGGTGTCGGGAAGGAGAAAGAAAAGGCGCTTTCGCAGCCCAGCCCCGCCCCGCCTGCCAGGCAGAAGGCCTGGAGTTCGGTCCCCGCCTCGCCCCACGTGCAGAGAACAGGGTGTGGCCGCCCCCTCCAGGAGCACTGTAAGCAGAGTCATCGCAGCCCCACTTGTGAAACGTGTGATTCGCAGCCAAGCTCCGTTGCAGAGACCCCGGCGGGGAGGCCAAGGGGAGAATAAAAACAAATGAAATCGAGTCTGTGCCGGCTGGGAAGCTTCTAGAAGGCAAAGGAAGCTCTGACTTGCAGGAGGCTCGTTCCACTCTGGTGTCCCGGGGAAGTCCAGGGGGCAGGTGTCGAGGACACGGACACACACACACACACACACACAGAGTCAAAGGCGGGGAAAGACTCGGGTCCCAAATGGCCAGAATTAGATCACAGGTGTGAGCCAGCGGACGGCGCCCGTGATGTGGACGCAGGTACGCACACGTGTCGCAGGAAACAACAGGGAAGGGGGGGGACTGAGTCTGTGTGGCCGGCCCGGGGAGACGTAGGCAAACAGAGCCTATCTGGGATGGCTCCCTGGAAGAGGCAGGGAACAAGGATTTCTGCCACTAGAGAAGAGCCGAGGCTGGGAGGACGGTCTGGAGAAACGGGGGAACCCCAGTGGCCACCCCGCCCCGTCTCCGCCCCTTCTCTCCCTCCCGGCTGGAGCATCGGCCACAGCTGGAACCGAGACAGGCAGGAAGACAGACAGGAACTGGATGGGGACACTGCGGGCAGGGCCGTGGGTTCAGCTCCTGGCAGCGCACCCCTCGCTGGGCAACCTCAGCCTGGTTCCTCAGCCTCTCTGAGCAAGGTCCCGGCCAAGGCAGTGGGGAGAGGACAGTGCTCTGAGGTCAGGCCTGCGTAGAGGGAGAAAGGGCACCGTGACGAGCGACGGGGGCGCAGCCCTGCGTGGGGTGGTTTACCGCCCACGGTCTGGAGGCTGCCCGCACCTTCCCACCGCCCCCCCAGATGCTCGCTTTGCCTAACGGCCAGGCAGCGAGCGGTGGGTGGTCCCCGCAGCCCCCAGGCTCGGGGCAGGGCCACCTCCGTCCTGCTGCGCCCGGTCCCCGCCTGTCACCCAGGGCCCGGCCGAGCGCTAACGCGGGCAGAGTCGGGAGCGGGCTGGAGCGAAAGGACAAGTCACATCAATCATATTTAAACAAAAGCCTCTCCCGCCCAAGGGCCCTTTTAAAAGCTGCTTATTTAATTAAAAGTCCCATTTTCCATATTTATGGCCCTTATTCAGTTAAATATTAACCGCTGGGGCCAGGGCTGCTGTGTGCTTTGAGAACGCGCGGCGGGTTCATTACCGCGCCAGGATTTATCCGGCGGCGCCCGCGGCAGATCAATGCACCCCGCGCGCTGGACAAACACCGCGGGCCCCTCCTCCCGGGCCAGACGGGGACAGGGTCACGGGCGCCAGAGGCGTGGGGACACGGGGATGGGGACAGAGACAGGGGGGAGTGAGATAAAGACACGGAGGTGGGGACGGTCCAGAGGCGGACAGACAGATGGGCATCTTGTCTCCGAGCCGCTGTGCCAATCGGGGCCCAGGGACACACCGAGTGCGTGTGGCTCCCCCTCAGACACGGAGAACAGACGTGGGTGCTGGTGCAGGGGCCAGAGTGCCAGGTGTAGGCCAGTCTGCGCTTCCCGGGAGGGAGGGAGGGGGATGGGCAGTGGGGCGGGGGACCACAGCATCTCTTGAGGATTTATTTGGCTCGCCCCCAGCCGACTCCTGACACTCGTCAAGCCAAGGGCGTGGTCTGGCTGTTAAGGAGAAAGGAGTCGCGTGCCTTAGAAGGTTCTAGACCCAGCAGTCTCGGGTTTGCAGTGAGCGGAGGGTGTCCCCTCCCCCCGCAGACCGTGGGGACCGTGCTGGGGACTGTCCAGGTAATCTGTGCTTCCACCCAGACGAGAGGTGGCAGGTCCCCCCCACCGACAAGGAAGGGAATTTTCTTTTTTTCTTTTTGTTTTTCTGTTTGGGTCACACCCGGTGATGCACAGGGGTTACTCCTGGCTCATGCACTCAGGAATTACTCCTGGCGGTGCTCGGGGAACCCTATGGGATGCTGGGAATCGAACCCAGGTCGGCCGCGTGCAAGGCAAACGCCCTCCCCGCTGTGCTATCGCTCCAGCCCCGGAAGGGAACCGTCTGAGCCCAGAACAGCGCTAGGTTGGTGGCCAGAGCCACAGTACAGCAGGTAAGGCGTTTGCCTGGCATGTGGCTGACCCGCGTTTGATCCCCAGCACCCCGAGCCCCGCCGGCAGTGATTCCCGGGTGCAGAGCCAGGAGTGACTCCTGAGCCTCTCTGGGTGTGGCCCTCCCAAAACCAGAGCCAGGACACCGCCAAGACGGGCAGAGCTGCTCCCCCCTGCCCGCCCGGGTGCCGCTGGCTTCTCTGCACCCGAACCCGCGTGTGACTCCAGATCATCCCATGGAAACGGGTACTGGAGCCACGTGGCCGCGTGACCTCACAGCCTGCTGGGAGAGGGGGAGAAAGGCGCCGCACCCCTGGGTCCTTGCTCGGCCAGCCCTGCTGGGGGCAGCTGGAGAGCCCCCGACCCCAGCAGGTGGTCTCTGCCCCACCCCCCCGCCAAGCCTCGGAGCCCGAGGGTCCTGCTGCTGCCGTTGATGGGCTCACACCCCTTTTTGGAGCCTCAGTTTCCCCACCCACCTACAAAACAGGGCTAAGGGCAGAGCCTCCCTGCGCAGTTGTGGGGATCGGAGAGCATCATTCTTGCAAAGGGCCGCTCGGCCTCTGTTTCCACCTCTGAGGAATGGGGAGATGGCAGGTTCATGCCATCCCCACGTCACAGGGGGATGGGATTGGGCGGGGGGCATACCCATTGATGCTTAGGGACTGGTCCCAGCTCAGTGCTCCTCCTGGCATTTGTTGTTGTTGTTGTTTGTTTATTTGTTTTTTGCTTTTTGGGTCACACCTGGTGATGTTCAGGGGTTACTCCTGGCTCTGCACTCAGGAATTACTCCCGGCGGTGCTCGGGGGGACCATATGCGATGCCGGGGATCGAACCTGGGTCGGTCAAGCGAGGCAAACAACCTACCCGCTGGACGATCACTTTGGCCCCCTGGGGGGACGGGTTTGAATGGAAGGTGACAGTCTTGGTAACGTGAGCCCAGTTAGATTCAGAAAGAAACGGGGGAGAACAGAGGCAGGAAGTGAGTCTTTGGGTCTGTTCACTAGGTCCCCAGCCCTGAGAAAGGCACCTTCCAGCTCACAACATATGCACACAATTACACCTGCATGCACATCTAGACATGGGAAGACAGGTGCATGCAAATGCACAGGTATGCATGCACACAAGAGCATACCACACATGTACTTAAATATACCCGCATGCACACACGAGGGCATAGAATCAACCTACATGCAAATACGCCTGTACACACACACAATCACATCACACACAGACACACCTACGTGCTCACACGGCACATGACACATACATGCAGATCCACCGGCGTGCAAACAGGAACACAGGAAAATTCATGCAAATCAACGTGCATGAACATGCATGTGACACATGTGAGAATACACGCGCACACATACTGCACGCCCAGGCCACGCCACACCTGTGCCCTGGCTCTTCCCTTCCCTTTGGGTCCTGTTGGGAGCTTGGTTTCTTCCGCTCTCCCGCCCACCGCTCCATCGCCACCCACTCCCCCCCCCCAAGGGAAAAAAATTCTGAAAAGCCAGATTAGAACTTCACACACGCATCGACGGGAAAAATCTATGTCTCATTTTCATATCTAGCAAAATAAAATGACACCAGAACACTCCAGAAAGCCCCTAGAGGTGGCAGAGTATCTGTCGGAGCCGGGGTGGGGGCGGGGCGGAGGGGCGGGGGCAGGGGGAGCCGCCTCTCCCAAAGCGGGGCGGCCCCGGGGCCAGGAGCGCGGGAGGGGCGCGGGCCCGGTGAGGCGCTGGGGAGGAAATCGATCAGGCCATTTTCTCCCGGGGTCAGAGAAGATGGGGGTCCGGGAAAGTGCCTGGGGGGGGGGCGGGGACGTGGCGGATGGGAGGCAGGGAGGCCACGACGAGAGAGAGGAGGAAGATCCTGGGGCTGCTGGTGTGAGCGGGGGAGCGGGGGAGAGCGAGGGAGACACTAGGTTATCAGAGAAGTGTGAAGACAATAATACAATCTGACATTTCTGAAACAAGACCCCCCGGTTGCCATGGCAACATCTCGTGTGGGAGCAGCTCCCAGGAGACGGCTCCGAGATGTACTATAAATGATGTTTGATTAGAATTTAAATCATTTAGGCAGAGAGAAGATAGGCCTTTTGTCAGCAAGGGGACCTGGGGGTGGGCAGGGAGGGGGCCGGGTGGCGGCGGGGGAGGGGGCGCCGCCGGGACCCCGGCGTGGGGCGCCAGAGCCGGGGTCAGCCGGGGGGTTGATTACTTTTGCCCTCGGCTTCATTCCCGTTTACAGTAACCTTTCCAGGGTGGCCAGAGGGACCTCGGAGGGCAGGAGAGGAGGGCCTGGGGGGGGGGACGGAGGGGGGGCGGGGGGGCGCGGAGACAGGGGATGCTGAAAGAACAGACAGATGGGAGAGGAAGAGGAAGGGAAGGGTGGTAGGGATGGGGGGAGAGAGAGGATGCCGCCCCCCCCTGAACCGGATAGTGGGACCCAGAAACGAGGCTCGGGGGGGCGGGGGGGGGCGAAGAGCCGGCCAGAGGGGGAACAAAGGGAGACGGAGAATGGGAGAGAACGAGGCACGGGCAGGCAGGTGGACAGGCCGAGTCGGAGGGGACCGCCAGGTCACCAGGACTGGGGCGCGCTGGGGAAGTCGTGCGCTGGGAACAGCCCTGACCCTCGGTTCTCCGCCTTGGGCAGGAGAGACAGACCTCCTGGTTCTGTTGGAAACAGACCAGGCTGGCTGCCTCAGTTTCTCCACCTCTCGACCCAGAAGTCGGAGTCCGGTTGGCCTGAAGGTGATGCATTTCATCAACGCGGTTTTCTTTTCGCGCCTCCCCCTCCCCCCCTTTTTGCCTCTGTGGCCCGCATGTGAACATGTCAAGGTTTGATGTTAACATGGTACCAGACTCCGCCCCTGTCCAGCCGGCCAGCGAGGGGCAGCCCCACCGCGGGGCTGACTGTGCGCCCTCCGCCCCCTCTCCCGGCCGGCCGCGTGGCGCTGCGTCTCGGCTCCTGCCTTGAACTTGAGCCTGATCCATCACCCCCAGGGGCCTCCGGGCGAGAGACCTGCTAGCGCGTGGCCTGTAGCCCCCAGCTTTGGGCGCCCCGAGAACAGAGCTCGCCCCTCGCGCCGCCGGCACTGCGCGGCACACGCGTCTCAGGACTTGGGGAGCGCGCACGCGCAGCGGCCCCTGGAGCCGGACCTGGGGGTGGGGGGAAGGTCTTGGAGCGAAGGGACCTTGGGCCATCAGCGGCGAGGACACGGCTGGTCCTGCTGGGAGAAGCCCCGGGGATGGAGGGAGGAGGTTTGTAGAGAGGGAATCGGGCGCTGGTGAGAGAGAGACCCCCAGAGAGTCGCCTCCCCGCGCCCCAAGGGATGCTGACCGGGGTGCTGCCCGCCCCTCCCCAGCTCTGCGGGTCCTGCTAGTTCGGTCTGTCCGGACTCTCCCGCCCAAGGAGAGCAGGAGCTCCCTGAGCTCGAGTGTGACCCAGACCAACCCCCACGCAGCACGAGGGAGGTGTGTCGCCCTTTTTTGGGGGGGAAGAAAAGGGCTGGTTTGGGTCACACTCAGCAACGCTCAGTGGTCCCTCCTGGTGGTGCTTGGGGGTCAAATCAAACTCGGATCCTCTCTGTGCAAGGCAAGTGCCCTTTTGGGGAGGGGGGGGAGGAGGATGACAGGATTCCCCTCCCCCCCTTTTTTTATTGAATCACAGTGAGATGCACAGTTACAAAGTTGTTCATGTTCATGGCTGGGTTTCAGTCATACAATGTTTCAAGGCTGGACCTGTGTACATTTCCCACCACCAATGTCCCTAGTTTCTCTCTCATTCCGTTCGCCTCTATGGCAGGCTCTCTCTCTCCCCTTCTCTCTCCCTCCCCCTCTCTCTCCCTTTCTCTTCTCTCTCTCTCTCTCTCTCTCTCTCTCTCTCTCTCTCTCTCTCTCTCTCTGCATTACGGTTTGCAGTACAGATACTGAAAGGTTATCATGCAACTCTCTTTACCTGCAAGACACATACCTTAACCCCTGTACAAACAAACCCCCGTATAAGAAAGAAGGGTCCCCGTGCACCCCAGTCTTTGCTTTGGGAGTGTCGGGGCTCTTGGAGTCCAATCCTTGGACGGTGTTTCTCCCTCTAAGCAGTTTGAATTTATTTTGTCCTTTTAAGGGGTCCCTACCCTTACTTTTGAGGGGTGGCAAGGAAGCATGACCCTAGGCAAGCAAGGAAGCAAGAGGTCAAGCATCTAAGGTCTGTGAGCACCAGTTTTCTCACCGACAAAGAAGGACTCAGACCCTCAGCAGGAGAATGTTCAGGAATGTTCTACGGCAGCGCCCAGCACCTGGCAGATGCCTAATAGTGCCAGCAATTGTAATTATGTGCGGTGCGGAGAATTGAACTTGGGCTTTCCACACGTGACAAGGCAAGTTCTAAATCATTGAGCTGCAAGGGTGGTGGGCCACACCCAGCTGTGCTCCGGGCTGACTCCTGGCTGTGTGCTCAGGGACCACTCCTGACAGGGCTTGGTGCCCTGTATTACATGGTGCTGGAGATCAAACCCAGGTCAGCTGCGTGCAAGGCACATGCTTTACCCACGGTCCCATAAACAGTTCCTGAGGCTGCAGATACAACCAGCAAGAAGACCCAAGGAAAGAGGCAAATCTTTGGGGGTGATCGGGAGATGGGGGACGATTTAGAATCTCATGAGGAACATTTCCATTAAATGCAGTTGTTTGCCCGGCATCATTTTCTCTTCTCCTTTTGGGGAGCAGTTGGAGGCTGTGGTATTGAAGGGGCTGGCAATTCCCCTGCAAGGAGGAACTTATAGTCACTCAAGAGCCACCTGGTTCTTCTGCCCCAATCACACCAGCTATTCCCTCTAGGGCACTGTGCTGAGAGACAGGGTAGGGACTGGTCTGCATAGATGAGCACGAGTGCTATGATCATTAGTGATGCCTGCCGTGGGCAGGGCTGCTGTCTGGAGGGGGGAGAAAATGCTTGAGTGCTGGGATAGATTAGTGACGCCTGCCGTGAGGAGGGCTGCTGTCTGGGGTGTGCATGAGTGCTGGGATAGATTAGTGATGCCTACTAGGGGCGGGGCTACTGCCTGGGATATGCATATTTCTGGGATAGATTAGTAATGTCTGCCGCGAGCAGAGCTGCTGTCTGAGGGATGCATGATTTCTGGGATAGATTAGTGATGCTTGCCGGGGGCAAGACTGCTGTCTGGGTGGGGAGGGGTGCATGAGTGCTGGGACAGATTAGTGATGCCTGCCCTCTGGCTGAGGTTTTCGCAGGTCCAGAGAGTAGAATATCGTCCCTCCTATTTCAGTGGGTTATTATTAAAGGATATATTTGTTACAGGGTGGTGGTTAGACTTTGACCAAATGTGGAACAGGGAGGGGCAATGGGACCGTCTACGGGAATATGTGGGTCATTCAACATCTCTGGGCCCTCGTGGGGTCCTTGGATTGCAGTTCCCAGTAGGACAGGGAATGGGGGGGGGGCCCACAGGGAATTTGCACAGGAAACAAGTGGCCCTTTAAAGAAGGTTTAAAAAGAGGCGTGAGGGGGCAGTTGGCGTGTGGCACACTCTGTTGCGTGCCAGGCACAGAGGCACTGTTTGTGCAGCTGTCTCTGTCCCACAGGATCTGCCCTTTGGTCCAACGTCCAATTAAGTGCAAGTCCATGGGGGTCGGGGGCAGGGAGCCCAGGTCTGTCGCACTGCACCTGCTCGGACTAAAGCCGTGTGTCACCCCCCTCTGAGTCCAAGGCTGTAGGAACCCACAGAGTCCATGGCAGCCAGACACTCGGGATTGGGTTGTGCCTCTGTGTCCCAGGGCCGCTGTGGCAAACAACCACAAACCACACCCACTTAGCGACTTCCAGTGCCGAAGGGCTGACAGCCAGCCTGGGTATCGCCAGCCTGGGCATCGCGGGACCCGCGGAGGGCAGCATTCCTTTGAGAAGGCTCTGGAGGAGAGCCCCTCCCTGGTCTTCTGCAACCCTCAGAAGCAAGTCGCCTGCATTCCTTGGCTCGTGGCTCCTTCCCCCACCTTCAAAGTTGGCACCATGGCTTCAGGTTCAACTCTGTGATTCGTCCCTTATGTTGACACCTCATAAGTACATTTAAGGTCAGCTGGGAGCCATCTTAATCTGCCTGAAACCTTCATTCCCCTCTATCCGTGACACACAAAGCCGCGGTTCTCTGTCACCACACTGCCTGGGATCAGCCTGTCCCACAGTGGAGGGCAGCGGCCAGTGGCTTCATGCTATGCCTCCCAGTCTCCGACAGATGCTTCTGGAAGCCCCTGGAGAGACTGGGTCTCTGATCTCTGCAGCAGTGGCTGCAGCGATACCCCCTTACCTTTCTAGAACTTTCCTCTTTCCCTGAATCACTCACCAGGTCCCTCACTCCAGCTCCTGAGCTCACTTGTGAAACGAATAATCTGCTCTCCGGTCCTTATTTGTAGGCTCATTTCGGGGGAACCCAAAGGTCAGTCAGTGCTCTGTAAGTGTATGCTCTTACAGGGGCTGATCTGGGAGTAATAGACCCCAGATTAAAGTGGCTAAAGTAGGGGCTGGAGCAAGAGCACAGCGGGTAGGGCGTTTGCCTTGCACGCGGCCGACCCGGGTTCTAATCCCAGCATCCCATAGGGTCCCCAGAGCACCGCCAGGAGTAATTCCTGAGTGCATGAGCCAGGAGTAACCCCTGTGCATCGCCGGGTGTGACCCAAAAACCAATAAATAAATAAATAAAATAAAATGGCTAAAGTAAAAAAAAAAATCCTTTTCTCATTGTTGGAAAAGCTCACCGTTCTATGGGGGAAGGGGGGGCTTCAGGCATAGATAGATCCGGGTCCTCAGACAGTATCTCCCGCATCTGTTTCTTGTGTTTGTTTGTTTTACATCTGAAAGTTGGCTTCTCTTCGCGTTGGCTTCGTCCTCAAGTAGCCTCTCCACAATCTGGCAAAGCTGGGCTCCAACTGCCGCGGGCGCCGGCCCCAGCAGAAGAGAGAACGGTTCTTATCAGCAGCGGGGCCAGCAGCCACGAGGGAATCCTGCTCCTCAGCTCTGATTGGCTCATCTTGGTCATGTGTGTTCTGCTGAGCCAATCAGCGCGTGAAGCGGGGAGGGGGCGGGGCTCTCATCCAGCGGCTGGGGTCACTTGTGCATTCCAGGAGTTAGAGGGAGGGGCCGCTCCCTCACTCACCTGGCCAGAGAGGGTGTGAGCTGTGGTTCTCCTCCCCGACCAGATGGAAACTGGGTTCTTTTTTGTTTGTTTTGGTGGCACATCCAACGTTGCTCAGGGCTTACTCCTGGCTCTGGACTCAGGGGCCACTTCTGGCAGTGCTGGGGGGCGGGAAGGGGGGAGGCGTATGGGATGCTGGATATTGAACCCAGGTCAGCCGCATGCCAGGTCAGTAGCAAGCACCCTACCTGCTGTACTATTGCTCCGGCCCCAGCTTGCGGGGCGGGGGCGGGGGGCTTTTCACATAAGAAGGCATGAAGATAAAAAGCCCCCCGTGTTCTCTGAAAGCTAGATCCTGCACTGTTAGTTTTAGGTAAGCCTCCCCCGAGCTTCGGAGACAAGCTGAGGCCCCGCAGAGGGGCGAGGAGCGGCCGCAGGGAGGCCAGCGGGCGCCCACCGCAACGCCTGCCCACTCTGGCTGGCGGGAAGTCTCAGGATCACAAATCTGCGGCCTGAGAACTTGCCTGTGTTTTTGCAATTTCTATTTTCTCGGCTCCAAAGCCGAGGGAAAGCCAACACGAAATCAAGTTCTTTTCAGAACTGCCAGCCTGTCTGAGCTACGTAAAATGGCACAGGGGAAGGGAAAGGAGCTTTAGGTGGAGACTCGGGAGGAAGAAAAGGCAAGAGGGATGGGGGCGACTGGAAAGAGATACCCCCCCCCCACCCCGCCCATCCACACAGGCAGGAAAGGGCTTTTTGGTTTGGGACCACACTCGGTGATGCTCCTGGCTCTGCCTCCTGCTTCTCAGGAATCACTCCTGGCGGTGCTCAGGGGACCCTACGGGATGCGGGGATCGAACCCTGCTCAGCTGTGTGCAAGGCAAGTGTCCCACTGACTCTACTATCTCTTTGGCTCCAGAAAGGACTTTTTGCGCATGCGCAAACTCAGGGACCCCGTGCGTGCCTTTGGGATCGCAGAAAGGCGGATGTGAGCCCTGGTGGCGGGGTCTTGGTTACAAAAAAATGTGACTTTTACTTATTTTTTACATTTAATAAAATGTAAAAAACCAAACATTTCTTTTTTTTTTAAATTTATTTCTCTTTTTTTGGATCACACGCAGCGATGCACAGGGGTTACTCCTGGCTTTCACTCAGGAATTACTCCTGGTGATGCTGGGGATGGGGGCGCTGGGGGTGGGGCGCATATGGGATGCTGGCTGGGAATCGAACCCGGGTCAGCCGCGTGCAAGGCAAATGCCCTACCGCTGTACTACCACTCCAGCCCCGTGGGCACATTTCAGGAGACAAGCGTTGGTTTTCCTACCTGTGCAGTGGGGATAATAGAAGCAGTCGGTCCCTCCTGCCTTTCCCAAGTGATACTCTGTATCACTGAGTGACGCCGGATCCCTCCATGCCCCCGAGCCTGTGGAGGGCTCAGGGAACTTCCTCTGTTGTCTTCAGCAGTGCTGACATTCCTTGTGCTTGGTCCTGCTCATCGTCTGGCAGAAGAAAACGGATTTCTAGCTTGTGTTTAGCCAGAAGCTGGGAGAGGCAGTGGGGGTCAGGGGTCCTGGGGGTTTCCTGTTGCTGCTGGGACAGGAGCTACACCTGGCCAGCGGGGGTGCTTGCCCAGGAGCGGCTCAGCAGCCCTTGCACGCCGGGAGCCCCGCGGTCCCCTAAGCGTATGACTGGCACGCACGACCTTGCATCCTGGGGTCCCTGCTCCGAGGGCTACCGCGGAGGGTCGTAACCGCCAACCTGCCACCCCTGCTGAATGAAGGTCTCCTCGGAAGCCCGAAACCACCAGTCTGGCCCCTTCAAGTGCTGGTTGCCCCGGATAAGGGGTGGGGGGGGGCGTCTCTCCGCGAGCCTGGGGAGAGACCACGGAGCCTCACGAACAATAAAACGCATCGTAGGAACAACAGACTCTGGTGAAAGCCACGCGGGGACGCAGGGCTGGTCTCAAGGCGCGGGCACGCGCGATCTATACAGACCCCGCGGGCGCGGAGCCACGGAGATGAAGAAAAGCAATCAGGCCGATGTGGGGGGGCGGCCCCACTGGCAGGTAGGGGGGCTGCTCTGCTGCTGGAGTCTTCTGGCGACGCAGTCTGAGGTCGGCAGAGGGCGGGCGGTGGCTGGGAACAGATTCTCTTTCCAAACCCACCTTTGATTGGGACAGGAGGGGGGGGCCGCAAACGCAGTCATGCCTGGTGTGTGCTTAAACACGGTTCCTCCGGGTTGGCGAGAGAAAGTGGCAGGGACACGAGGGTGTTGCCGTGAGCCCCAGTCCCGCGCCGCCGCCCGGCCTGAGCCCTGTGGCATCAGGGACCCAAGACCCCTGATGGGCCCCTCAGCGCCGAGAGGCTGCTCGTGGAGGGAGGCGGATCCTCCTCACCAGCCTGCAGAGGGGTTTTGGGGAGCCGGGGACAGACACCCCCCTCTCCCCTGCTCCCCGGGCTCCCCGCTAGCCGCTGCCCCGGGGCTGCCCCCGCTCGGGCTGACGCAGGTGGAGAGGCTGGTCCCCGCGCTGGGAGCCGGCCCCGCGCCTCTGCCCGCCCTCGGTCCCTCGTGCCCTCTGCCAAACCAGAGGCCCAGGACAACTGTCGCAACCAACCTCAGATGGTGGCTGGACGGCCTGAGCTAAGAAGGTCCTGAAGGTTCTGAGCCACGTGCTTAGCACCGAGAGGGCCAGAAAGGGGGCTGGGGGTGATGGCGGGAACCGCAAGGGGGTGGTCCTCGCCCCAGTGCTCTGGGGCCAGGACTCGGGAGAGTTCAGGAAAGCCAACGCCAAACCCGCCCCCCAATTTCTTTCTCTCTCTTCTTTCTTTCTTTCTTTCTTTTGGTTTTTGGGTCATACCCGGTGAATCACAGGGGTTACTCCTGGCTCTTCACTCAGGAATTACCCCTGGCGGTGCTCAGGGGACCATATGGGATGCTGGGATTAGAACCCGGGTCGGCCATGTGCAAGGCAAACGCCCTCCCCGCTGTGCTATCGCTCCAGCCCCATCTTCCTTTCTTCCTACCTTTCTTCCTTTCTTCCTTCCTTCCTTCCTTTCTTTCTTCCTTCCCTCCTTTCTCTCTCTCCTTTCTTTCTTTCTTTCTTTCTTTCTTTCTTTCTTTCTTTCTTTCTTTCTTTCTTTCTTTCTTTCTTTCTTTCTTTCTTTCTTTCTTTCTTTCTTCTTCCTTCCTTCTTTCCTTCCTCTCTTTCTTTCTTTCTTTTTTCTTTCTTTCTTCCTTTCTCTCTCTCCTTTCTTTCTTTTTTCTTCCTTTTTTTCTTCCTTCTTTCCTTCCCTTCCTTTCCTTCCTTCCTTCCTTCCTTCCTTCCTTCCTTCCTTCCTTCCTTCCTTCCTTCCTTCCTTCCTTCCTTCCTTCCTTCCTTCCTTCCTTCCTTCCTTCCTTCCTTCCGGGTCATACCCAGCGATGCTCAGGGGTTACTCCTGGCTCTGCACTCAGGAATCACTCCTGGCGGTGCTCGGGGGACCTATGGGATGCCGGGGATCGAACCCGGGTCGGCCGCGTGCAAGGCAAATGCCCTCCCCGCTGTGCTGTCGCTCTGGCCCCACCTCCCAATTTCTTAGGCTGCCGGCTTTGTCGCGGGGGCTGAGAGAGCATCTCGCCAGGCGTCCGTCTGCCTCTTTGTAACTTCGGTTTTATCTGTTATTGTCATGAAAGAGGCTCCGAGGCGCGGGGGCCGTGACAGTGCCAGCCTCGCCCAGGCCGCGCGGTCCCAGCGGAGGGGGACAGAGGAGGGGCCAGCAGGGAGCCGCGGGGTGGGAGGAGGCGCGGGCAGTGCGGAGGTGGCACTGGGAGTGACAGATGGCCCCGCGGACGGACGGCAGAGCCAGCTGTTCCCAGCACGGAGGGCTGTGGCCAGTGCGGGTGAGAGCGGGTAGGGGTGGGGTGGGGGGCATTGAGAATGGCTGAGAAGCTGGAGGGAAAGGCGGGTGCCTCGAGGGGAGGCCCCGCCCCCCATGTGCCCCGCCCACCCCTGCCCCTCTGCTCCTGTCACCCCTGCGCCTCGTCCTGGGGCACCTCTCCTGCCTTTGCGCTCTTGCCCAGCCCCGGGGTGGATCCAGCTGCAGCTCTGGGGCGCGTCCGGATCAGGGCTCAGCTCCGCGGCCCGTCACGTCACCGGTGGCCTGGCCACTCCCTCACAAGGGCCTGGTTGTGGGGGGTTTCCCAGCCCCACGTTGCAGAGGACGAGAATGCGGCTCCGAGAGACGGTCCGAGGCGCCCAAGATCAGAGAGCGAAGGAGGTGAGGCGGCGGGGCTGGGAATGAGACCCCCCTGTATCTGGACCCCCCGGGGGAACTTGGGGTCCCGGCCTGGGCTGCCACTCAGCCTGCAGGAGTCCTTCCCTGGAGACCTGACCTCAGAGGTCACCCAGCGTCCCACTGTGTTCTTCTCCATCTCTCTGTCTCTCTCTCTGTGTTTCTGTCTCTCTGTCTGTCTCTGTCTCTGTCTCTTTTTTTTTTTTCTTTTTGGGTCCCACTCGGCAATGCACAGGGGTTACTCCTGGCTCTGCACTCAGGAATTACTCCTGGCGGCGCTCAGGGGACCCTATGGGATGCTGGGAATCGAACCCGGGTCGGCTGAATGCAAGGCAAATGCCCTACCCGCTGTGCTAACACTCCAGCCCCCTCTCTGTCTTTGTCTATGTCTGTCTCTGTCTCTGCCTCTGTCTCTCTGTCCTCTCTGTCTCTCATTTCTCTCTGTCTCTCTGTCTGTCTCTCTATTTCTCTCTGTCTCTGTCTCTGTCTGTCTCTGTCTCCATCTCTCTCTCTCTCTCTCTCATCTCTCCTCCCCTCCCTCTGTTTTCCTCTTCACCTCTTCCTCTGCCCCTCGGCCTTTTCTGGTGGGCCTGTGGCTTCTTCCTCCACCACCTGGGCCTTTCAGGGACGCCCCAAGCCCCCCAAACCCAAAGGCTAGTGCCTACCCCACACCCTGTGAATTCAGGGCTGTTCACTCTCATGCCAACATTGTTTTTTAAAAAAAAATTATCAAAGACTCCTTTTGGGAACCAAGATGATTCGCGGATACGCTGGGGTGTTCAGCAATTAAAAGATCTCATTTGAAATGAAGACCCCCCCCCCAACACCCACCCAAACAGGAGGGATGCAATTTGTCCAGCAGGCCAGCTGCCTGGAGCGGAGGCGACCTTGCTCTTTCCCTCTGACCTCCCGGAAGGGCACTGGGCAAGGAAGAGGAGCACTGAAGTAGAAAGAGTGTCGGGTCAGCAGAAACAGCCGCTGTCGCCGTGGCCGTGTCTTTCACCGGGGAAACAGACCTGAAATGACATCAGT
Organism: Sorex araneus; assembly: GCF_027595985.1. NCBI lineage: Eukaryota > Metazoa > Chordata > Mammalia > Eulipotyphla > Soricidae > Sorex > Sorex araneus. Next base: position 5,665,447 of record NC_073310.1, on the reverse strand, counting down.
GTCCGGCAGCGGCCGGGAATTTCTGCCAACTCGCGGTGGCTGATGGTTGGAAATAAAAATTGCAAATGCAAGACGGGCAGACTTGGGGCTGGAGCGATAGCACAGCGGGGAGGGCGTTTGCCTTGCATGCGGCCAACCTGGGTTCGATTCCCAGCATCCCATATGTTCCGTGAGCACCGCCAGGAGTAATTCCTGAGTTCAGATCCAGGAGGAACCCCTGTGCATCGCCAGGTGTGACCCAAAAAACAAAAAAAAAAAAAAAAGAAGAAGATGGGCAGGCTGGTCACCCACACGTGGCGTTCTTCCACATGATAATCCTTCACGTGAAGCCATCCTCGTTTCCTGAGTTGTCTGTCCCATGTATACCCGCATCTCTGGAAATTGTCCCTCACTCATGGGCCCAGGGGGGTGAGCTGGAGGCAGCCGGGGTCATGTGACTCCACCTCCCAAACTTACTGGACCAGGGCCGACCAAGACGGCCCGGTCTGCCCCTCTCTCAGGAGTTGGGCGCTGAATCTTCGCTTTTCCCATTAATTACTATTATTTTGGTGTTTGAGCTGCACCCAGCCACGCTCAGGGCTTACTCTGGCTCTACATTCAGGCATCACTTCTGTTTTTTTGGGTTTTTTTGCTTTTTGGGGTCACACCCAGCAATGCACAGGGGTTACTCCTGGCTTTGCACTCAGGAATTACCCCTGGCAGTGCTCAGGGGACCACATGGGATGCCAGGGATCGAACCTGGGTCGGCCGAGTGCAAGGCAAATGCCCTTCCCGCTGTGCTATTGCTCCAGCCCCCAGGCATCACTTCTGACCAGGCTCAGGGGACCACATGGGCTGCCGGGGATCGAGCCCAGGTGGGTGGCGTGCAAGGCCACCACCCTACCTCCAGCCAACCCTGTCACTCTGGCCCATCAGTTAATTTTTTTCTAAATGTCAGTTGTGGAATAGCATTATCATTGTAAAATTTCATAAACAGTATTTGCTGATTTTTTTTCTTGAAGCAATACCTAAAGACAGAAGGGAGCAGAGGCATAGAACAGGGGCTGAGGTGCGTCCCTTGCAAGCAGCTTGAACCCAACCCCAGGCATCACAGGGTGCCTGAGCATTATCACTGGAGTTGCAGCCTTGAAGGGCCTTGGGGCCAGAGGCCAGGATGGGGAACAGGGGTGGCCTGGGTGACCTTTGGCACTGCATGTTCTGGGCAGAACCAGGCCCTCCATTGAACCACCAGACCCCCAACAAGAAGCGGGGAAAGGTGACATTCCACCATCCTTTTATTCACTCTGCTTTTTGCTGACCTACCTCGTGTATCCCTTTCTGAGCAAACATACGTGCATCTACTTTCAAGTGAATGGGTTGATATGGTTCTTGCTGGTTTTAGCATGGTTGGGTTTCCGGGGGTTGTTTGTTTCTGTTTGGGGGCCACAGCCAGCAGTGCTCAGGGCCTACTCCTGGTTCTGCACTTGGGAATAACTCCTGGCGGTGCTGGGGGAGCCGGGGATTGAACCTGGGTCGGCTGCGTACAAGGCAAACGCCCTCCCCACTGGAATATCGTTCTGGCTGTCTTTTTTTTTTTTCCCTTCATAAGGAGTTCTTCCTCTCTTTCACCCTTGCTCCTCATCTTCCTCCTTGCTTTGGCTTATCTCTGCCTCCCTCCTGCCCACCCTCTGGTAGCACAGCTGTGATGGGCGGCTGTAAACCACGCCCCAGGGGTATCCACGCGGAAGCTGTGTTTTCTCTGAACGCTAAAAGGGAGTCATACCAGATCACGCCACTGGTTTGGGTAGGCACCGGGTAATCACGCTGGCCTTTTGGAGACGGAATCAGGAGGGTCAGTTGAGGGGAGGAGGGGGAGAGAGGGGAGTGAAGCGGCTGAGTGAACAAAGGCCATGGAAGCTTCTGGAAGCTGGTAGGGACAATGGGCAGAATTGCGCCTGAGGCTGCCAGGGGCAGCTGGTTTTGCAGACATACCTGGATTTGAGTCCCGAGAATCTGTGGCTAGACTTCCCTGCTTGTTTTTTGTTTGTCTTTGGACCACACCTGGTGACACTCAGGGCTTCCTTCTGGCTCTGCAGTGCTTGAGGGACTAAATGGGATGTCGGGGATCAAACCCCGGTCTGCCCCATGCAAGGCAAACGCCCTTCCTGCTGTAGTATCACTCCCACCCCTTCACTGTAGATTTCTTCTTTTTTCTTTTTTTAAAATTTTTTGAGTCACACCTGGTGATGCACAGGGGTTACTCCTGGCTCATGCACTCAGGAATCACTCCCGGTGGTGCTCAGGAGACCCTATGGGATGCTGGGAATTGAACCCGGGTCGGCTGCGTGCAAGGCAAACGCCCTCCCCGCTGTGCTATCGCTCCAGCCCCACCGTTGTAGATTTCTGACTGCCAGAACTTAAGAAAATGAATTGGGGTGGTTTGAAATGTCGAATTTTGTGGTCATTTTTGACAACAATAAACTGAAACGGATGCAGGTTTTGCTACCACTAATGGCTACTGGTGTTAAGAAAAAAAAAAAAAATAGTATCTTCCCAAACAGGGAAGTGACTGGAATTGAGGCAGGGCTAGCTGCTAGAGACATTTTGAAGTGCATGACAGGAAAAGCTTCGATTGCCTTAAGCAGACTTGGTAGGAAAATGGGTATTAGCAGCTTCGTTGCTGGCACCGGCTCAGGAGGAAGGGAAGAGCCCGGTGGGGAAATTCCGTAGCATCTTAGAGACTGACAGGCTCCCTCGCACCATCAAGTCCAAGTGCCCGAGACGCTGCTGCCGACAGGGGCGGAGGGGGGTGGTGGGGGTGGGGGGTGGAGGAAATGAGGAGCACGGTTTTGGAAACTGGAGGAAGGAGGGTCCTTGCGGTAGAGTTGTAGAGTCTGAGTGAACTGGGTGATGTGAAAAGCAGAAATCGCAAGTGTTGAAATTGGCTGGGGTGACTTCTCAGAGAGGCACGGCACGAAGCAGGCGATTCCCTCTGGCCGCTTCGAGCAAAATCTGGGAAGGAAGACAACGGATGCAGAGAGGAACTGCTCAATAAAACGGGTCCCAGGGGCCCGAGTGATAGATAGCACAGCGGGGAGGGTGTTTGCTTTGCGCGTGGCCGACCCGGGTTCCATCCCTGGCGTGCTCTGTGGTTCCTGGAGCACCACCAGGAGTGATCCCTGAGTGCAGAGCCAGGAGTCACCCCTGAGCATCGCTGGGTGGGACCCAAAAATCATAAACAAACACTATCACTGTCACTGTCATCCCGTTGCTCATCGATTTGTTCGAGCGGGCACCAGTAACGTCTCTCATTGAGAGACTTATTGTTACTGTTTTTGGCATATCCAATATGCATGGGTAGCTTGCCAGGCTCTGCCGTGTGGGCTCCATACTCTTGGTAGCTTGCCGGGCTCTCCGAGAGGGGCGGAGGAATCGAACTCTGGTCAGCAGCGTGAAAGGCGAACACCCAACTGCTGTGCTATAAACAAACAAAATGAAATAAAATGGGTCCTGATTCGATTTGGCAGATTCTCTGCCTATCTTGATCTCAAACGATGCTAATGGGGAGGTTGATTGTCAGGAAAACATGCCCTGGGGATGAAATCAAAGATATGGTTGCATATAGTTTTGCAAGTCCCTTAAGAGAGACAACATCAACAACAAAAAAAGAGGCAATGAGAAGTCATATCGAGGGTTCTTTGAAGGACTTTCATGTATGACTTTTTTTTTGTTTTTTTGTTTTGTTTTGTTTTTTTTTTTTTTTTGGGTCACACCCGGCGATGCTCAGGGGTTACTCCTGGCTCATGCACTCAGGAATCAGTCCTGGCGGTGCTCAGGGGACCCTATGGGATGCTGGGAATAGAACCCAGGTTGGCTGTGTGCAAGGCAAACGCCCTCCCCGCTGTGTTATTGCTCCAGCCCCTCATGTATGACTTTTGCTTTTCTTCATCCACCACAATAGAAATTAGTAATAGAGATACGATGATTCTGGAAAGGTCTGTGGCGAGCCTCTTGATTGAGGGAAGAAACACTCGTAATAGATGTAGGAAACCCAGGAGCTTTTCAACAATGTTATATCAGCAGAAACAGAGTCAGCGTTAGTTGGGAAATCAGTTGGTGACGGGAAATGTGTGTGAGCCTTAAGGGTTGGAGGGCTCGCTCGGGATGGGGGAGGCGTGCTGAAAGTACACCATGGACTAAACATGATAGCCACTTAGAACCTGTACTGCAAACCATCACACCCAAAAGGAGAGAGAGAGTAAGAGGGAAGGTGCCTGCTACCGGGGCAGGGGGTGGGTAGGGGTGGGGGTGGCGGGAGGGACACCGGGAACACTGGGGGTGGAGAACGGGCACTGGTGGAGGGATGGGTACTTGATCATTGTGTGACTGAAACGTAATCACAAAAGCTTGTAAGTCTGTGACTGTATCTCACGTTGATTCCTGAAATTTTTTTTTTAAAAAAAGGCAGGGGAGCTCGGGGGTGCAGAAGCCACAGGAGACAAATGAATCTCTAAACAACTCAGTTTTTAATTTTTACTTATTTTTGCGTTGGGGGCCAGACCTGGCAATGCTCAGGGCTCACTCCTAGAAGTGCTCAGGAGACCATGTGGGGTGCTGGGGGTCGAACCCCAGTCAGCCGGGCACCAGGCAAGTGCCCTCCCCGCTGTGCTAAGGCTCCGGCCCGGATTCCATGTCTTTTTTTTTTTTTTTTGCTTTTTGGGTCACACCCGGCGATGCACAGGGGTTACTCCAGGCTCTGCACTCAGGAATCACCCCTGGTGGTGCTCAGGGGACCATATGGGATGCTGGGAATAGAACCCGGGTCGACCGTGTGCAAGGCAAACGCCCTCCCCGTTGTGCTATTGCTCCAGCCCCCCGGATTCCGTGTCTTAATCAGGAGTTTGGAGAGCAACAGAGAAGGTGATGGAGGGCTGGGTGGGGGTGGGGGGGCTGGAGCGGGGCGTGGGGGGGGGTGACACCTGGTGCCCCAGGAGTGGTGAAAATGACTCTGAGGTGCTTGGGCAGGGGAGAGGTCGGGAGAGGAGAGAGAAGAGTAGGGAAGGGGGAGGGAGTGGCCAGTGACGGGGACTCCGACAGCCCCAGAGACAGGGCTGAGCTGGCTTCCCCACCCCTGGGGTCTCTGCCTTGGATTCCATCCTTCCCCACTGTCCTGTCATCTGCTGCCCCGCCCCCCACACCCCCCCCCAAGTCCCTTCTGGGCCTTCAAAGGCTGGGGTTCGAGGTGAAGGTGACTCAGGAGGCCTTTCAGTGTGGCTGACGTTGTCTGCAGAGCTGGCCCGGGGCAGGACGGACAACCTGGCCCCCTCCGACGCCGGGACCCTTAGGGCTCCTCCCCACCACTCACACGCAGGTGCCCGCTGTCCACGGTTCAAGGGCCCGGGAGCCTGGGGCAAAGGGCCTGGTCCCTCCCTCCGGCTGTCTGTGTCTTTCTCTGTGGTGGAAGCACGGAGTGTGAGGATGTGCGGTCACAGAGAGGGTGTGTGGCCGTGGGGGGCGCATGCCGTGAGGAGCGCATGGAACAGGGGCTCAGTGAGGTAACAAACATCAAACATCTGACCGAAGGGCTGGCCTGTTGCCTGGGATCTCTCACCTGCTTCTTTCTTTCTTTCCCTTTTCTGGCTTTTTGTGTCACACCCGGCGACGCTCAGGGGTCCCTCCTGGCTCTGCAGGAATCACTCCCGACGGAGCTCGGGGGACCGTATGGGATGTCGGGGATCAAACCCTCACCTATCGCTACAGTCCCTCACTCCTACTTTTTTTTCTTTTTGGGTCACACCCAGCGATGCACAGGGGTTACTCCTGGCTCTACACTTGGGAATTACTCCTGGTGGTGCTCAGGGGACCATATGGGATGCTGGGAATCGAACCCGGGTCAGCTGCGTGCAAGGCAAATGCCCTACCCGCTATGCTACCGCTCTAGCCCCCACTCCTACTTTCTCTTTATTTTTTTAGGTATAAGTAAGTAATTTATTTTCCAAAATCTCCTTTATATTTTTTGTCTTAAATACTTTTTCCCCAGATAAAATAAACTCTCAGGTAGTTCTATTCTTTTTTTAAATTTATTTATTTCTTAATTAGTGAGTCACAAATCTATTTATTTCTTAATTAGTGAGTAACTGTACCCTTACTATTTCTTAATTAGTGAGGGTACAGTTACAGATTCACACATTTTCGTGCTTGTTTTTCCCTCATGCAGTGTTCGAGAGCCCATCCCTCCACCAGTGCCCATTCTCCACCACCAATGAAGCCAGTATCCTTCCCACCCCCCCAATCCCATCCCCCCCACCCCACCCCGCCTCTGTGGCGGGGCATTCCAGTTTGTTCTCTCTCTCTCCTTTTGGGTGTTGTGGTTTGCAGTAGGGGTATCAAGTGGCCATCGTGTTCAGTCTCCAGTCTACTTCCAGCACGCATCTCCCTCCCCGCGCGGGATCTCCAATCACATATTACTTGGTGTCCCCTTCTCTATCTGGGATGACTTCCCCCAGCGTGTGAGGCCAGCCTCCAAGCCATGGAGCCAACCTCCTGGCATTATATACTGCTATTCTCACTCCTGCTTTCTTGATAGCTTCTTGTGCAGCTGGGCCGGCCAACTCAGGAGCACTGACCTGGCAGGGGGCCAGAGGGTCTCTGGGTATGCTTAATGCCCAGTGCATGTCACTCACTGCAGTGCAGGAGGTCCTCGACTTCCCAGGCCACAGCTCAGCCCAGGTGACAGTGGCAGCGGGGAACCAGCTCTTTCCACCAGCTTAGGGTCTTCTGTTCCTCCAGATCAGTGACATCCAGGGGCCAGGGCAATAGTACAGTGGGTAAACCACTGGCTTCACATGCAGCCAGTTGAGGTTAGGTCACCAGCACCCCGTAGGTTCCCCAAGCACCACCAAGAGTGATCCCTGTAGGATAACACTGGACTTGTCCTTTCAGCTCTGCCTCAGGGAACTTAGGTTTACTAGGTTACACCCATCACAGTGCTCCCGAGTCACCCTCATTCCTTTGTTTATCTGTAAACTCTTCTCTGTACCCTCCTTCCCAACCAGTTAATCACCTTTTCCTAATCAGATTCTGTTAATTTGTAAGATCAGATCCGTCTAGGACATTGAACTTGTATTGTAAGTTAAATATTGCCTTTCTCTCTTTTGCATAGTTTACCTTAAAGCAATGTCCTTTCTGTATGGACACAGGAAGACAGTTAATATTATGCTCTTGTAACTTGGGAGTTGATTGACTCCGGATAATATTTATTCCTGGGCATCTGCCTTCTCGACTCAGTTGCCCTTAGTTCCTAGCACCCCAAAAGCGGGGTCCCGATGAGGGACGGAATGGACCCAGGGCAAGCTGTGAGCTACCCTGGCATCGAAATGGGCCAGACCAAAGCGCCACAATACTCAACTATAAGTTGAGAGCATGGTCATAGACAAATGCTGTCATGATCTAAAGGTAACGACAAGACTAGGACCCTGCTGGGGTTAGGAAGATTAACCTGGCCTGAGGACTGTGGTCTGGAATGTATAGTGAGATGTCCTCTGGAAGAACCAAACTTTAAGTCTGATATATCTCTTACTGTGCTCATACAGAATGACATTGCTAGAAATATTAGAAGTAGATTTACTACAACTGTTTAGGTGGATTGCTAGCTGAGGAAAGAAGAAAGCAACACACCCTGGATGGGATCCCGCCCTTAAACGGATCTCCTAGTAATCTGGAGTAATCTCCTTAGATGAGATTTTTGTCTTTGAGGAGTGGTCTTACCCCTCTTTGTTGATTTGTTAATGTTCCGACCCACCTTTGTGTCACCGCCCTATGTGATTGCTATATACACTAAGACTGCAGGAGAAAGGGGAGAAGACACAGAAGCAGAGCACGAGGCGAAAAAGAGAATCAGGGAGTCATCGGAGCCAGAAGCAGGGGAAAGAAAGAGCACAAAGAGAGTCAGGGTGAGAGTCAGAAGTGAGAGACAGAAGCAGAAGGGGAACAGAGATTGGAATAAACCGCACTTGATACCGACCAGCCTGGCACTCGTTCCTTCCTTCTCCTGTCCATCACCTTCAGTCTCCCCAGGGTGGGGGAAGTGGTGTGAGACTACCGAACATGGGCGGCGGGAGAGATAGAGCCCCCCTGCCCCTTGTGAATACACAATCCCTGAGTGCAAAACCAGGGGTGACCCCCCAAGAGTTGCTGGATATGATCCACAAACAAAGATCAGTGACGCTCAGGAACCAGGGAGATAGGAGGGGTTAAGACACTTGCCTTGCATGTGGCCCAACCCTGGTTAGATCCCTGACACACATTTGGTCCCCTGAGCACCGCTGGATATGGTCCAAGAAGACCTCTGCCCCCTAAAAAAGAAACATCAATGCTTTGCTGCCAACCAAAACCCTCTGGGCGCTCTGAGCCCCCCACTGATGGTCGGGGGCCCAAAACTCTGGGAGTAGGGCCCACACCTTGGTAGTTTCCAAAGCCAACCAAGAAGTTCCAACAGACAAAATACAGGAAGCCCAACCAGATTTGGGTTTCAGATAGACACGGGAGCTATTTTCTCTTGGTATTAATATGCCCCGATATTTTTTTGTGGGCTGACCGTCTAGACTTACCCTCCTGCAGTGGTGTTGTCTGTCTGAAAGTCTCGTCTGCCTGTTTCGTGTTTGTTAAATCTGGCAACCACGTGCCCAGAGGGCCAGTGGGGGCCAGTGAGCCCAGGATGCAGCCGGGGATAGGTAGGCGCAATCCAACGGGAAAAGTCAGCTTGGAGTCACACAGCCAGTGGGAGCTGCGCCTTCACATCCACACTGGGAGCCGGGCTGATTCCATGCCCCCCTCCCTTTGCTGGTGCTCACGTGCGACAGTGGGACCTTGTGCTCAGGGATGCTGGGAAGGAAGGCAGGGACGTCTCAACCCACACTAAGCTCAGGATGTAAGACTCGATTGCTTGCTCGGGGCCCAAATCCCAACGGGTTCATGATTAGACTCATCTGGTCTTTGTTTCATCATGTCGTTGTTCATGTAGCCACCTGGCTATCCAGCCATTTGCCCATCCACCATCTACCTATCCATCCATCCATCCATCCACCCATTCATCAATTCATTTATCCACCCACTCACCTACCATCCATCCATCCACCCATCATCCATTAACCATCCATCCATCATCCATTAACCATCCATCCACCATGCATCCATCCATCCACCGAACTACCCACTCTACCATCCATCCATGTACCCATCTATCTACCCACCACCCATCCATTCATCCGTCCCCATCCATCTATCCACCCACCCACCCACCTACCATCCATCCATCCATCCGTCCGTCCATCCATTCATCCATCCATCTATCCATCCATCCATCCGTCCATCCACCATCCGTTCACCCACCCTCCCACCGTCCACCCACCCACCCACCATCCACCTACCCATCCTCCACCAGCCATTCACTGCCCATCATCCATCCACCCACCAGCGCACACGGTCGTCCACTCCTCTCTCCCACAGCAGCGTTCACACTTACTCATGCAGCGACTTCACACCCAGGATTTCTCAACCCCAGAAACACCCAACACCCCCCAGCAGCAAAAATAGACAGTGCAGTCTGAGGGCAGCAGCGGATCGACCTCCCAGCACGCGTCTCTTGAGTGTCTGACTCAGTATCCCTGCGTTGCCCAGTGTGGTCCGTGGACCGGCTCCCTCCACACTGCTCAGGAGCACCAGAGCATTGCTCCTTCCCTGGCCCTCTGCCTCCCCTCCACAGCTGGCCAGTCTATCTGAGTCTCAGTTTCCCCAGCCGCAAGAGAAAAGCTAAAACGAGAGTCTATGGCCTCCTCTCCACGTTACAAGGGGATTGGCTAGAGGGCGGGAACTTGGAGGCTCTGTTTATGGGGTGGCCTTGAGTTTTTAGGGGTGACTGAATGATTAGACACCCTCCATCCTCCCCTCTTTCTTCCTCATTCACCTTCTTCTTCCTTCCTTCCTTCCTTCCTTCCTCCTTCCTTCCTTCCTTCCTTCCTTCCTTCCTTCCTTCCTTCCTTCCTTCCTTCCTCTCTCTTTCTCTATTTCTTTCTTTTTTCCTTCCTTCTTTCTTTCTTTCTTTTCTTTCTTTCTTTCTTTCTTTCTTTCTTTCTTTCTTTCTTTCTTTCTTCTTTCTTTCTTTCTTTCTTTCTCTCCTTCCTTCCTTCCTTCCTTCCTTCCTCCTTCCTTCCTTCCTTTCTCTCCTTCCTCCTTCTTTCTTTCTTTCTTTCTTCTTCTTTCTTTCTTTTCTTTCTTTCTTTCTTTCTTTCTTCTTTCTTTCTTTCTTTCTTTCTTTTCTTTCTTTCTTTCTTTCTTTCTTTTCTTCTTTCTTTCTTTCTCTCTTCTCTCTCCTCTTCTTCTCCTCTTTCTCTCTTTCTTTTCTTTTTGGGGTCACACCTGGGCGATGCTCAGGAGTTACTCCTGGCTCTGCACTCAGGAATTACCCCTGTCGATGCTCAGGGGACCCTATGGATGCTGGGAATCGAACCCAGGTTGGCTGCGTGCAAGGCAAATGCCCTCCCCGCTGTGCTATCGCTCCAGCCCTCGGTCACCCTCTTTCTTCCAGGTCCTGCTCCTGTTTCCTAAATGAAACCTTCCTGCTTCTCTGGGCTCCCATTCTCTGAGTCCCCGTGACAGGTAGCATTGTCCCCTGTGTGTCAGCTTCTGTGGTTCGAGGGAGCATTTGCACGTGTCTGCTCTGAAGGGGGGTGGAGAGGGGGGGGTGGCGGGGAGCGGTCCTGATTCAAACCAGCTCTTGTCTCCCAGGGGCTGGGTTTTGTCTTGTTGCAAATGCGCCGTTTGATGCGGGCTTGATCAAACATGTCCTGAGCTGGAGAGCGAGGAATTAACATTTTCCCCCTCTCCATCCGGCCTGCCCTCGTCCCCGCCCTCCCCGCTCGGGCCTCATGGGGATTGCATCCAATTATAGATGGGCCTCAAAAGTCCATCACACCCCCAGCCCGGCACTCGGGGTTTCAAAGGCGCGGACTCACATCTATTAGTGTCGGCCTGCCGCACTGTGTATTGGGTGCTTCACA